>NW_007727513.1:260501-369188 GCF_000696425.1 Galeopterus variegatus
GGGGGGGGGGGGGGGGGGGGGGGGGGGGGGAAGAAGATATAACAACTATACTTTCATGAAGTTGTTACAACAAGCAAACGGAAAGGACATTCTTGGGGGGGAGGGGAGAGAGGGAGGAGGGAGGGAGGTGTCGGTGATGGGCCATAATAATCATATACATTGTATATTGACAAAATAAAAATTTAACGAAAAAAAATAAATAAATACCACGGTAATTTGGAAAAAAAAAATTACTCTTGTTGTAAATATAAAACAGTTCCTTTAAGACAGAGAATTTCTGAGTTATTTTTAGGAACTACAAGATGATTAGATGTTTGGCTACTTGTAGTATTTAAGAGATCTAGCTTATAAAACCTACCCGTGTGTTCAACAAACTTACTGAGCTCTGACTACATTCACTGTCTCTATATTTTTTGGGCTGGTATTGGCATCACGTTTGCTTCTGGTCATTGTTTCTTACATCCTGCACCTTTCTTCTTGGCATGGTATTCTTTTTGGTGAAATACATCCTTCAGTGGCTCATTCATTGAGGGCCAATTATTGTTTAACCTTCATAGTCTTGTTTTTCATCTTGAGTGAATTTGTTTCCTGATTATTGAGTTTCTTGGCTGACTTTCATTGTTTTTCTCATATGCTGAAGAATTTTAGTTTGTATGTTCATCTTGAGTAAGAGTTTGTCCACCCTCTCTGTCTGCTCACTTCTCCCTGCCTTATTTTTTGCAATTCCCCCAGTGGGCCTCCAGGTCCCTAGTGCAGAACCAGGTGTTTGTAGCCCAGAGCTCCCATCTTGCGGTGACATTGGGATTCTGCAGATCTGGTCACAGAGCCAGTAGGCAGCTTGTTATTAACACAAGTTGTAGCTCCTGGGCAGCAGTTGTAGCTTTTCTCAGTCCTCTTCCAAGGTTAGGGGCTGTTGTCTCAGCCCCTGGTTTTGCATTCGACCTGGTTCTAGTTATACTGCAGGGGAATGAGTGCTCTTGGTTCTCCCCCACAGGACACAGATCCTAGCTACCTCAGCTGGCCTCTGGACTTGGAGCCTGACCACGTCCCAGCTTACCATCTTGTGTTTTGTCCATTTCTCAGCTGTGCATCTCTTTTTCTTGCTTTTGAGTGGTGATACATCTTTTGATTAAAATATGAGGGTCCTTCAAAAAATTTATGGAAAAATTGAATTAAAAGATAATACAAATCTTTCCATGAACTTTTTGAAGACTCCTTTTATACATTTATGCACTAGCTCTTTCTTTCATTGCTGTGCTGGGGAGAAAATGACTCATAAACTCACAGCCCATCTTGAATAGCACTATTTCTGTTTACATCTGAAGTATAGAGAGCACAGACAGACAGAGGAAGAGTTAAAGAAAAGGAGAATAGTGTGGAGCCGTCCTTCCTGGATTGGTTGAGTGCTTGCCTACTGTGGGTTAGAAACTCAGTCCGATTCACATGTTGTCAAGATCCTTTACTTGCTTGTGCTGGGGAGTGGTATTTTGGCCCATGTTTACTTTTCTTCCTCTATTCTCTTATAGAAACTAAGCCAGCAGTCTGTCCCTTGCTCTTCATTCAGCCGCCTCATTGGAGACCTCATTTCACCAGCCATCACCTGGTGCTCCTGCTTCTCCACTTCCCTTTTCTGCCTGCCCCAACTGTCAGCAGCTGGCTTAATTTAAAATAAGCAAACCCTTCACATCTTCTGCTGTTTGTGTCCTGTCTCTTTCCTGCCCTTCACTCTTGCTTGCAATAATTCGCCATAGTGTTGTCTCTAGTCTCCTACTTCTCTTCCTACATCAATTAGAATCTGCTTTCATCTCTTCCTGTTTTTCTGAAATTGGGCAAACAACATCATCCCCTAAAGTGCCCAAGACCAAATTTGTAATCTCCTCCAGACAAGTTTCTCCTGCTTTGCGCCTGGCTCAGTGAATGTTATTCAGTAATTTAAACAACATACCTTCATTGAAGCAGTTCTAATTCATCTAAAAACTGCATGCTCATAAGGTGACACTGCCAAGATCTTAGATCTTACCTTTTATGGCATCTTATGACATCTGACAATCCCTTTATGAAGAAAGATAAGGGAGGCATGGCTTTTTCCATGTTAAAAATAGGCAACCAAAGCTCTGTTATTAATCATTTAGTGTCTAGGGCCGGCCCAGTGGCGCACTGGAGAGTGTGCTGCTTGGGAGTGTGGCGGCGCTCCCGCCGAGGGTTCAGACCCCATGTGGAGACCGGTTCCCGCTCACTGGCTGAGCGTGGTGCGGGCACAACACTGAGGGTTGCGATCCCGTTGCCGGTCCCCGGTACGGGCGCGACACCGAGGGTTGCGATCCCATTACCGGTCAGTAAAAAAGACAAAAAGGAAAAAAAAATCATTTAGTGTCTAAATTAGGATCAAGGTTCAAGACTTTGCCTTCCCAATTTGGAATCTTGCTGTTATACAGTACAAGCTCTCTGATGTGAAGTAAAGGCAATAGTGTACTAATTTCTCTCATAGGTCCTGGGTCTGTGAGTGAACTCTAGGGTTAACAGTGCCACTTCTTAACTTGCCTGCAGGGCCCTGCATGATCTGGTCCATTTTCTTCTCCTCATCTCCTACAAGTTCCTCTTTTACTCTCTCCACTGGAGCAATCTTGGATATTTTCTGTTTCAACTCTCCATATATTTGGAGAGGGCAGATGCTTCGGGGTCACATTTGTTCTAGATGATTGTTTCCTATGCACTTATCCTTCCCTCTGGGTGCATTTTTCTCCTTACTGAAGTCAATGAATTTAGAATTTTATTTTCTGTAATCTTATCATGACTGCTATTTATAAATCTGAAATAATGTTGCCAAGCTTTGGGAAAAAGCAATTTGGCTGAAACTTAAGAAATGTTATTACAAAAGCAATACTTGCTCACTCACTGTAGAAAAGTTGGATAATGACAGAGTGAAGTGGGACAGATCACCTGGAACCTGAGACTCTGTCTTCATACATTCATACATTTAATAAAGTACATATATATAATTAATTATGATTTTCACAGACATTCCATAGTACTCCTAGTAACCACTTTGTTGTTAAAGTTTGTATATAGATTGTTAGAATTGTTTAGCCAGTTGGTCTTTGCTACTTCCAGCTAATAGGGTAGAGTATGTCTTGGTAAATGTATTTTTACTTTACATGTATAACTGTTTACTTTGTTAAATTTATATATTTTTTCCTTCTTGCTGTTAGATTATGGTTTGCTAAGTTTATTGGCTTAAAAGTGCTCAGAAGTGTAGAAGTACCGACAAAATGTTGACATGTACATATCGTCACTCAGAATTGCCTGGCAAGGTGGTGTCAGAAGGTGGAGCACACTGCTGGGTTGAGAAGGCCTCCCTGGCTACTATATACTAGTGATGTCAGGAAGGCTTTTGCATGGTTTCCAGAGGCTCCCCAGTTGATCTTCTGAGAGAAATTGTCTGCACATCTCTGCATAGGCTTGACCTTTTACTTTACGAACTGAATCAGCACAATTTTGAATGTCGAGCATACGATATCAGGATTTCTTAAGACTGAATTGTGATGAACGTGGCTTGATTGCTAAGATTTTTACTCTTTCCCAACTTTTGAATTTTTCACTATTCAGAGAAGTAAATCAGTGCTGTATCACTGGGCATATTTAAAAGCCACATCTAGATGCTGCAGCACAACATAAGGAACTACTTTCTAAAAGCTACATGCAGCCAGTGAGTGGTTTAGCAACTGCTAATCACTGAATCTCAAGCTGAACATTCAACCTGCTGGCTCTGAGGTGCATGCATTTGCTGTTGTTCTCCAGTGAGCCTTAAAAACAGTCAGTGAGGAAGAGAGCATGCTTGGGTCCTAGGCAGGAGCCAAGAGCAGCCCCCTCTGCCCAGAAGCAGGCAAGAGAGCATGCTGAAAACACTACTTCCATGCAGGTTGCCCACCAGTCACTACCACAGCCATGGCTGCCATAAAAGCAGCTTGACACCACAGCAGTAGCCACAGCCACCATGCAGGTGGACTGCCAGGCACTTGAGTGCATTGACACAAGGAGAGTCACCAGTGGAGACCAGAAAAAGAAGAGGATGTCTCTCTCCTCAGAGCCCACTCCAAAGTAATAGAAGAAGCCACTGTTCTACCAGATGACCTGACACCAACGTAGAGAAATTAGAAATATGAAAACCCAAGAAAATATGACACCACCAAAAGTATACAGTAATTCTCAAATACCAGACCCTATAGAGCAGGAAACCCTTGAAATGACTGAAAAGGAATTCCAAGCAGCAATCTTAAGGAAACTCACTGAGTTATGAGAAAGCTCAGTTAGACAACATAATGAAACAAGAAAAAAAAATCGAGGATATGAAGGAGGAAATTTACAAAGTGATTAATACCTTAAAAAAGAATGTAGCAGAACTCATGGAACTGAAAGATTCCTTCAGTGAAATAAAAAACACAACCAAGAGCTTAAGCAGCAGGCTAGAACAATCAGAAGAAAGAACTTCTGATCTTGAAGGATAGTCTTTTAGAAATAACCCAGGTGGACAAAAAAAAAAAGAATTTTAAAAATGAGGAAAATCTAAGAGAGCTAGCAGACAACCTTAAGTGCACAAACATTTGAATCATGGGTGTTCTGGAAGGGAAGGAGAAAAGAAAAGGCATGGAAAACGTACTCAACAAAATAATAAAGAAAAACTTACCAGGTATAGGGAGAGACATGGACCTTCAGATCCAGTAGGCTCAAAGATCCCCAGATGGATTCAACCCAAAAAGATCCTCTCTAAACTTAAAAGAAGCAAAAGAAAAACGTCAAGTCACCTGTAGTGGAGTCCTTATCAGACTAATGAAAGACTTTTCAACAGAAACTCTACATGCCAGAAGAAAATGGGATGATATATTCAAAATACTAAAAGAAAAACTGCCAACCAAGAATACTATAACAGCAAGGCTATCCTTCAGAAATGAGGAAAAAATAGTGTATTTTCCAGAGAAACAAAAACTGCGGGAGTTCACCACCACATGACCAGCCCTACAAGAAATCCTCAGGGAAGTCCTGCATCTGGAATACAAAAAATGATAATCACTTCCATGAATATACAAGAAAGAACAAAACGCACTGGTAGAACAAAGATGCAAACGAGAAAGATAAAGAAATTAAATCTTACCACCAGAAAAAAACATGACAGTGTAATAATGTCCCTGCTTTATTTCTGATTTTAGTAATTTCAGTCTTCTCTCTTTTTTTCTTGGTCTGTCTGGATAAATATTTACAAATTTTATTGATCTTTATAAAGAAATCAATTCGTTGATTTCTTTACTGTTTTTTAATTCCCTATTTCTTATATTGCTGTTGTAATCTTTGTTATTTCCTGCTTATATTTGTTTTTCGTTTAGTTTACACTTCTTTTTCTATTTCTTTTAAGGTAGAAGTTTACATTACTGATTTGAGATTTTTCACGTTTTTATTTATTTATTTATTTATTTATTTATTTATTTATTTATTTATTTATTTATTTATTTATTTATTTATTTATTTATTTATTTATTTATTTATTTATTTATTTATTTATTTATTTATTTATTTATTTATTTATTTATTTATTTATTTATTTATTTATTTATTTATTTATTTATTTATTTATTTATTTATTTATTTATTTATTTATTTATTTATTTATTTATTTATTTATTTATTTATTTATTTATTTATTTATTTATTTATTTATTTATTTATTTATTTATTTATTTATTTATTTATTTATTTATTTATTTATTTATTTATTTTCCTTTTCGTTTTTAATATAGGTGTTTACAAGTATAAATTTTCCTCTAAGCACTGCATGAACCCTGTAGCCTATAAATTTTGATACGTTGTGCTTTGATTTTTATCTCAAAGTACTCTTTAATATCCCTGTGATTTTTTTTTTTAAACCATTATTATTTAGGAGAGTGTTGTGTAATTTCCACACATGTGTGAATTTTGTAAAATTCCTTCTGTTATTGTGGTCAGAGAACATATTTTCTATGACCTTAGTCTTTTTAAAACCTATTAAGACTTGTTTTATGGCCAAAAAAAAAAGACTTGCTTTGTGGCCCAAAATAAAAAATATATTTAAAAAAACACAAAAAACAAAAAACAGCCAGTGAGACTCACTCAGAATCCCTGGGTTCATGCAAATATCCAGAGCATCTGAAGGAAGCACTTCCTGCCATTCCCAGTGTCCTATAATTGTGTATGGGATTTTTCATTTTAGAAAAATGTAAAGTAAGAGAATAAGCTGACTGGAAGTAGAATCTGACTTATACTGAAGCTCTCAGCTACTGAGCCTAATATTCATATCTTGTTAAAAGACCAGTTCTGAGATAGAATAATAATAATTATAAATTTTAAAATATTAATGCTTAATATTATTTTAAAATACTATGATGAGTATTTTTCTTAAACTGACATTATTGTTGCATGTGTGCTGGATTCTTGTGAGGCCTGAGGATGCCAGAAGTTGGAGAAACACTGGTGTGTGGTGTGAGCATGGCCTTAGGTGCTATGAGGGATGGCTCTGTAACTTAATCACTGTGCAGCTTAGAACGCATTGCTTGGCTTCTCTCAGAATGGGGAATATGAGATATTGTGAAAAACAAGCCTCTGATGAGGCATCTAAGTGGCATGTCACAGAGTCCTGTTGAGACATGGAGCCTGAAGTGACAAGTCAGAGCCACCAACTCTGAGGCATTCTACTTAAGTGAAGGCTCCTTTGTCCAGTTATTAAGGATCACTAAATAACTCACCTTGTACTGTTTACATCTCTGCCCCCCAAATTGAGGGTATGTAAGAACCATTACCCCTTTCTCCCTTTGTAGTAAACCTTTTTAAGCATCTCAGAAAGGGTTTTAAACATTTTCAGAGGCATTTCTTCACGTTTTCATAGTCTCCCCATTTTCTGCTGTGGACTCCTTTCCCCTTAGGTCTCTTTGACGTGTCTGCAGCTTCTGTTGGAGTGACTCTGGGGAGGTTCCTTGTTACCGTCAGCTTTTTTTCTCTTTACTTTTTAAAAAAATTGAGACAATTCAGAAACTGTTTTAGTCTGTTTTTTATAAGAAAAAAGAGTAATTTATAAGGAAAAGAGGTTTATTTGGCTCACGATTCTGGGACAGCTGCATCTGGCATGGGCCTCAGGCTGCTTTTACTCATGGCAGAAAAATAGCAGGCACCTGGCCGGTACAAGCAGATCACATGACAAGAGGAAGCAAGAGGGAGAGAGAGAGAGAGAGGAGGTGCCAGGGTCCTTTAAACAATCAGCTCTCGTGGGAACTAATAGATTGAGAACTCACTCACTACCCCACTTCCCCCAGGGAGAGTATTAATCCATTCATGAGGGATCTGCCCCCGTGACTCAGTTTCCAACACTGCCACATTGGAGATCAAATTTCCACATGAGTTTTGGAGGGGAGAACACATCCAGACTCCCATCACAAACCATAAAACTCACCCTTTTAAAATGTACACTTTTATGTTTTTTAGTAAATTCACATGGCTGTGCAGCCATCACCACTAATTCCAGAATATTTTCATCATCCCACAAAGAAATTCCATTTCTGCCAGCAGTCCCTCCCTTCCTCATCCCCCAGCAACCACTAATCTACGTTCCTGTTCTGTGCATTTCATTTAAATGAAATCGTATAATATGTGGCCTTTTGTGTCTGTTTTCTTTCACTGAGCATAATGTTTTCAGGGTTCATCCATGTTGTAACATGTATTGGTACTTTATTCCTTTTTATAACTGGATAATATTATATGGATATGCTTTATTTTGTTCATCAATGATGGACATTTGGGTTGTTTGTACTTTCTACTATGAATAATGCTGCTATGAACATTGCTGTAAAAGTTTTTGTATGAACATATGTTTTGTATGAAAATACGTTACCATATCCTGGGTCATATGCTTAACTCTGTTTAATTTTTTGAGGAACTGCCAGCCTGTTGTCAAAAACAGCAGTACCATTTCACATTCCTGTAAGCCCTGTAGAGGGTTTCCATATCTTTATCAACACTTATTATTTTCTACTTTTTTAAAAAAAGAACGATAGCCGTTCTAGTGGGTATGAAATGTATTTCATTGTATGTTTGATTTGCATTTTCTTAATGGCTGATGATGTTGACCATCTTTTCATGTGCTTATTGGCCATTTGTATATCTTCTTTGGAGAAATATATTGATATTCTTTGCCCATTTTATTTTTTTGACCGGGTTATCTTTTTATCAATTGAGTTGTAAGAGTTATTTATATATTCTGAATACAAGTGTCTTATCAGATCTATGATTTGCAAATATGTCCTCCCATTCTGTCAGTTTTCTTTTCACTTTTTTGATAATGTCCTTTGATGGACAAATATTTTTAATTTTGATGAGGTCCAGTTTATCTTTTTTTGATACTTGTGCTTTTGGTGTCAAATCTAAGAAACCATTAGCTAATGCAAGGTCAGGAAGATTTACTCCTATATTTTCTTCTAAGAATGTTATGATTTTAGTATTTATAATTAGGTCTTTGATAATTTTGAGTTAATTTTTGTGTTTGTGAGGAAGGGGTTCAAATTCATTCTTTTGCATATGGATATCTAGTTGTCCCAGCACCATTTGTTGAAAATCAACAAATTTCCATTGAATAGTATTAGCACCTTTGTTGAAAATCAAATGATCATAAACACACAATTTTATTTTTGTATTCTTCAAGCTATTCCATAGACCTATATGTCTATCCTATGCTAGTACTACCCTGTCTTCATTACTGTAGCTTTGTAGTAGATTTTCAAATCATGAAATGGGATTTTTCCAACTTTGTTCATCTTTTTCAAGATTGTTTTTGCTTTTCTGTGTTCCTTACAATTCCGTATGAGGTTTAGGATCAGCTCATCCATTTCTGTAAAAAAAAAACATGGTTGGAATTTTGATTGGAATTGCATTGAATCTTTAGATCAATTTAGGTAGTATAGTTATCTTAATAATGTTAAGTCTTTCAAGTCATGAACACAGAATGTCTTTCCATTTATTTTCAGGTCTTCTTTAATTTCATTCAGCAATGTTTTGTAGTTTTCAGTGTACAAGTCTTATGCTTCTTTGTTTAGGAAAAATTTATTCCTAAATGTTTTATTCTTTTCAATACTATCATAAATGGAATTGTATTCTTAATTTCACTTTCACATTGTTTATTGCTAGCGTATAGAAGTACCATTGATTTTTGTATATTGATCTTATATCCTGCAACCTTACTGAAGTCATTTATTAACTCTAATAATTTTCTGTGGATTCTTTAGAGTTTTATTTGTATATAAGATTATATCTTCTTCAAATAGAAAGAGCTTTACTTCTTTCCCTAATTTTACTGGCTGGAACTTCCAGGACAATGTTGAATAGAAGAGCCGAGAGCAGACATCCTTGTCCTGTTCCTTATGTTAGGGCATAGCTTTTAGTCTCTAACCATTAATATGGTGTTAACTGGGTGTTTTTGTAGATATCATTTATCAGTTTTTTATTGTTTTTTAAATCATGAAATGGTGTTATATTTTGTTTTTCTGTGTTTTTTTTTTTAACTTTCATTCAATTATTGTGGTGTGTTACATTGATTGATATTTGTATATTGAACCAATCTTGCCATCCTGGGATAAATTTGACTTGGTCATGGTGTGTAATCCTTTTAATATGCTGCTGGAACCAGTTTTCCAATATTTTGTTAAGGATTTTTATGCCTCTGGACATAAGGGGTATTGGTCTGTAGTTTTCTTTTCTTGTAATGGTCTGGTTTTGGTATTAGGGTAATATTGTCCTTGTGGAACAAATTGGAAAGTGTTCTTTCCTCGTCTTTGTGGAAGAGTTTGTGAAAAATGGGTATTAGTTCTTCTTTAGATATTTGGTAGAATTCACTGGTGAAGCCCTCTGGGCCTGGGCTTTTCTTTGTGGGAAGTTTTTGATTACTAACTCAATCTCTTTACTGTTATATGTCTATTCAGACGTTCTATTTCTTCTTGAGTCACTTTTGGTGGTTGTGTCATTCTAGTAATTTGTCCATTTCATCTATGCTTTTTTTTCCCCCTTTTTTGATATACAGTTGCTCATAGTATTTTCTTATAATCCTTTTTTCCTGCTGTAAGTTCAGTAGTAATATCCCCTCTTTCACTCCTCATTTTAGTAATTTGAGTCATTCCTCTTTTTTTCTTGCACAATCTATATAGTGGTTTATCTCTTTTTTTCATGTTTTCAAAGAACAAACTTTTGGTTTCGTTGATCTCTATTGTTTTTCTATTCTTTATTTATTTCCACCCTAATATTTATTTATTTCCTTTAGCATGCTTTGGGTTTAGTTTACTATTCTTTTTCAAGGTTGTCTTGAGATCTTTCTTCTTTTTTAGCAGAAGCATTTACAGCAACAAATTTCCATTTGACCACTGCTTTCATGGCATCCCATAAGTGTTTGTATGTTGTTTTCTTTTCATTTTTCTTAAGATGTTTTCATTCTTCTTAAGGTATTTTCTAATTTCTCTTGTGATTTCTTCTTTGACCCGTTGGTTTTTTGGAATAGGTTGCCTAATATATGTTTGTGAATTTCCCAAATTTGCTTGTTATTGAGTTTCAATTTCATTCCATTGTGGTTGTAATTCTACTTTGTATGTTTTTAAGCTTGTAAGTTTATTGAGAATTGTTTTATGGCCTAACATAATCTATTTTGAAGAATGTTCCATGTACACTTGAGAAAAATGTGTATTCTGCTATTTTGCAGTTGAATCTTCTATAGATGTGTGTTAGGTCTCTTTTTGTATTCGGACATGCTGTCTGTGCTCAGCCAAGAAGTTTATAACTCTACCTTAGCATTCACTTCCTGCTCATGCAGAGCCTCAAGGTCAGTTAGAGATGAGATCTTAGAGCCTTCTCAGATCTTTCCTGAGTATGTGCACAATCCTGTACATGTGCCTGGTCTTCTGGATTCCCAGGAAAATGTTGGAGCTTTTCACATCACCTGTGGATAGCCCATTCCTTATCTTTTCCTTTGAGCTCCCTGGCTAGTTCATTGTTTGCCCCAGCTGCTACCCATTATTTCAGGCAGATGTTATGTTAGAACCTTCTATTAACACTGGGGTGCCTTTAGCACTAGGAGAGACTCTGTGATGTTGAATAAGAAAAGTCTTTTGAGTGGAGTCTTCTAGGGTACCACTAGTCAGATCATATAATGACTTCCCTTTGGGAATGAGGCTTTCAAAGATCTCCAGCTCCACTCTGATCCCTCTGGTACTGTGAATGCATGCTGTTATTTTCTAGGGTTGCTGCAGAGTTGGAGAGTGGGGGATGAGACTAAGGTAAGTTAAAATGCCACAAGATTCAGATGTTTTTCTTGAATAAATGCTGTCTGGGTTGCTACAAGTCTTTGGGTTAGTTTCCAGAGTACTAAAAAATTTGATTCTAACAAATTTTCCTTGTTTTTTTTTTTGTTGTTGTTGTTATTGCTTTTATGGAGGGGTGAACTTTTGGTGGTCTTTACTTCACCATTTTCATTGGGATTGTCACCATCAGTTTTTTCATGGAGGATCAGGGACTGACATTCTGGGGTGCCAGTGATGTGAGAGGGACATCAGAAAAGTCTCTAACAGTGATACTGGATTATTTCTTTTTAGTTGGTCAGGAGCAAACATCTTTAGCTTTGCTATTGTTTGCCATAGAAAAAATGTAGTATTTCAGTGATTTGGCACAATTAAACGAGGAGCTGCATCATTTTTTATTCTTTATTTCAGGGACTTAATATAAAATTGCTTTTAAGTAGATTCTGTGGTTGAGAAGAAATAATTGGGGTAAACTCTTTGAAGTTTATTTTCAACAGTTAGAGGCCAATGTCTTGAATAGTATTGCAAAAGGTTATTCCTATTATATGATATTAAACCAATGCTTGCTCTCTTGGTGTTTACATTTTCAGGGTACCTTCGATGATTACTTGGAGTTATTCCTGCAGTTTGGTTATGTGAGCCTTTTCTCCTGTGTTTACCCATTAGCAGCTGCCTTTGCTGTGTTAAATAACTTCACTGAAGTCAATTCAGATGCCTTGAAAATGTGCAGGGTCTTCAAACGTCCATTCTCAGAACCTTCAGCTGGTATTGGTGTATGGCAGGTAATTATTTGAGAAAATATTATTCCTTTAAAAAATAAAAAAAAAATGAGGCATTGTGACTTCCCTCCCCCCACCTAAAGAAAGCAAGTCCTAAAGAGAGATTTAGGAAAACTGGATTTTAGCCCTTGCTTTGCGGCAAACTATCTGTGTGATTTTAGACTGTCATTAACTTTTTCTCGCCTTGCTTTTTTTGTTTTTAAAATTGAGGGGTGAGGAAGGAAAAATATAATCTCTAATACCTTTTTAAGATGTAAAACTTTGATGGTTTTCTAGGAAAGTAGCCAACTGGGACTTTATCCCACCATATAGTACTGAGACCTTCCCTGCTGCAGTGTCAGTGGGGAACATGTGGGGAGCCTAAACTTCTGTTCTCACCTAGCACTAATGGGACCCCTGTTCCAGCCCCTGCTGGGGTGGTCTCAGAAGAAGCCTACAGGAATTTAAAGACTTTAACCACCACCCTGCACAGTGGAGACAAAATGGGAACACATGTGAGGCACTTGTACCTCTCCCAGAAGAGGAGATATCAGTAGAAGTACGGTGGGAAGCCAGAATGCCCACCCCTGCCCAGCAACAATAAGGAACCACCCCCCTCGGATGCCAGCAGTGTCTGGATAAGGAACCTGGACCTCTACTTCCACCCAGTAACAAAATATTACCCACTTTCCCCCTGTGCTGGAGTGGTGTCAGGAACCAAGTAAAACAGAAAGTTTAAATAGTATCTAGAATCTTATAACACCCAAAATGTTCAGGTTTCTGTAAAAAATCACTGAACATACAAAGAACCAGGAAGATAACAAAATGAGTGAGAAAAGACAATCAGCAGATGTTAGAAATATTGGACTAAAATTTTAAAGGAATGATGATAAAAAGGTTTCAATAAGTAATTATGAACACACCTGAAACAAATGAAAAAATAGAATAACAGTGTCTCAGCAAAGAAATAGATGATGTGAAGGAGAATCAAATTGACATTTCCTTCCTTCCTTCCTTCCTTCCTTCCTTCCTTCCTTCCTTCCTTCCTTCCTTCCCTCCTTCCCTCCTTCCCTCCTTCCCTCCTTCCCTCCTTCCCTCCTTCCCTCCTTCCCTCCCTCCCTTCCTTCCTGGCACAGTGATCGAACCCTGGACCTTAGTGTTATACACACCACACTCTAACCAACTGAGTTATCTGGCCAGTCCACAAATTGACATTTTAGAGGTGACAAAGAAAGTAACAAAAATAAAAAGCTCAATAGATGGGTGCAATAGCAGAATGGAAGGGATAGAGGAAAGAATCAGGAATTGGAAAAGAGAACACGAGAAATTACCTAATCAGAACAACTGAGAGAAAATAGATCATAAAAAAAATCATAGCCTCAGGGACCTTTGTGTGTATAACAGAGGAGCTAACATTGTTGTCATGGGAAGTTACAGGAGAGGAGAAAGAGGGAGGGGCCAAAAAAGTAGTTGAAAAAATAATGGCCAAGAACTTTCCAAATTTGGTAAGAGAGCTGAATTCAAGTTGTGCAAACCCCTAACAAGATAAACCCAAAGAAGTCCACAACAAGACACATCATAATTAAATGAAGACATTATGTTAGGTGAAATCAGTCACAATTGTGAATTGTGGTTACTAGTGGCTGAGAAGGAGGGGAGAGAGTGGGGATAGGGAGAAGTTGGTTAATGGACATAAAATAGCTAGATAGGAAAAATAAGTTCTAGGGTTGTACAGTAGTGACAGGCATCTATAATTTACAGTAATTTATTGTATGTTATCAAATGGTTAGGAGAGGAGCTCAAATGTTTTCATCACAAAGAAATGGTAAATTTATACAATGATGAATATGCTAATACCCTGATTTGATCGTCCACATTGTATGCATGTATTGAAATCTAACTGTACCCTGTAAATATGTACAATCAATACATTTCAATTAAAAAAATAAGTTCCTTTAAAAAATAGATGGACAGCTATAAGGAAAATTAGATAAAACATTGAAATCCCATTTTAAATTAGGCCTTATATGAGGTAAAACCCTGGGAGGATTGACAGTCTACTTAGCCAACAGTCCGTGGCAACAAGTATCCTATACCCATGTATGACAAATAAAAGCAAATAAAAGTCTATTAATTTTTTTTTTAAAAGTATATCAGTTTTCCCTTAATTTACAAATTAATCTATAAATTAACTTGCAGATATAGCACTTAATTTACAAATCTACAATTAACTTACAAAGTTTTTCTTTCAATTAGGTAAACTTACTGTCAAGTTCACAGGGAAAAAATAAATGAAATAAAATAGCAAAGAAAACTCAAAAGAAGAGTAGGGACAGACACATTTTATCACATATTAGAACGTGTTATATAATCTCAGTAATTAAGGTAGTGTGGTACTGGTTCATTACTGGACAGTCCGACCAATGGAACACAATTGAAAGCCCGGAAATTTAGAATATGATATAGGTGATGTTTTAGTCTGTTACGTGTTGCTATAACAGAAATACCTGAGACTAAGTAATTTATAAAGGAAAGAGGTTTATTTGGCTTACGATTCTGGGACAGCTGCATCTCGCATGGGCCTCAGGCTGCTTCTACTCATCGTGGAAAGTGGCAGGGAGCTGGGCGGGTACAAGCAGATCACATGGTGAAAGGAAGCAAGAGAGAGGAAGCAAGAGAGAGAGAAAAGGGGCCAGGGTCTTTTTAAGCAACGAGCTCTTGCGGGAACTAAGAGTGAGAGCTCACTCATTAATCCCCCCTCCCCCAGGGAGAGCATTAATCCATTCATGAGCGACCTGCCCCCATGACTCAATCAGTTTCCAACACTGCCACATTGGAGATCAAATTTCCACATGAGTTTTGGAAGGGTCAACACGTCCGAACTCCATCAGGTGACATCTCAGTTCAGTAGGAGAAATGATTATCCACTAATGCTGTTAAGATAACTAGGTCTCCAAATGGAAAAAAAGTATTAAAACTTTTGTTCTTCAACAAAAAGAACAAGACATAAAATGAGAAAAAATATTCACAATACATATGTCTGCCAGAGGACTTGTATTGAGAATATATTAAAAATTGCCTACAACTCAATAATAAGACAATGGAACCAATAAAAACATGGGCAAGAGATATGGAAAAAAAAAAAAAAAAAAAAATCACCAAAGAACCTATACAAATGGCCAGTAACAGCATGAAAAGATTTATAGTTAGTCACTAGGGAAATGCAACAGACACATGAAAAAATTATATGCCATGATCGAGTGGGATTCATTCTAGGGGTACAAGCATGGTTGTATACACAAGTCAATAAATCAACATCAACAAAATTAAAGATGAAAACCATATAACTGTCTCAATAGATGCAGAAAAAGCATTTGAAAAATTTGACATTCCTTCATGGTAAAGACTTTCAGCAAATTAGGTATAGAAGGAAATTATCTCAACATAATAAAAGCCATATATGACAAGTCCTCCATCAATATTATCCTGAATATTATCCTTCAGCTTTTTTCCTTAAGAACAGGAAAGAGACAAGGATGCCCACTTTTTCCACTCCTTTTTAACATAGTATTGGAAATATTAGCCAGAGCAATCAGGCAGGAGAAAGAAAGGACATCCAGATTGAAAAAGAAAAAGTCAAACTGTCCTTGTTTGCCAATGACATGATCCTATATAGAGAGAAACCTGAAGACTGTATAAACTCTTACAGCTGATAAATGATTTCAGTAAAGTTGCACATTACAAAATCAACATGCAAAAATCAGTAGCAGTTTTATACTCCAATAGCAAATTAGCAGAAAAAGAAATCAAGAAAGCAAGCCCATTTACAATAGTCACCCCCAAAATAAAATGCCTAGGAATCAATTTAACCAAGGAGGTGAAACTTCTCTACACCAAGAAAAAATGTTCAATATCACTAAGCGTCAGGGAAATGCAAATCAAAACCACATTGAGATATCATCTCACCCCAATTAGACTGGCCATTATCAAAAAGAGAGTAACCAACGCTGGCGAGGATGTGGAGAAAGGGGAACCCTCCTACACTGTTGCTAGGACTGTAAATTAGTGCAGCCTGTATGGAAAACAGTATGGAAGTTCCACAAACAACTACAGGTAGATCTACCATACGATCCAGCAATCCCACTGCTGAGTGTATACCCAAAGGAATGGAAATCATCATGTTGAAGGGATACCTGCACTTCCATGTTTACCACAACTCTATTTACAATAGCCAAGATGAGGAACCAACCTAAATGCCCATCCATGGATGACTGGATAAGGAAATTGTGGTGTGTGTATATATATATACACATACACAATGGAATACTACTCAGCCGTAAGAAAGAATGAAATTCTGCCTTTCACAGCAACATGGATGAACTTGGAGAAAATTATGTTAAGTGAAATAAGCCAGAGATAGAAAGAGAAATACCACATGTCCTCACTCATAAGTGGGAGCTAAAAAAAAAAGATACAACAATGACAATAATGTGTTGGATTTTCAAAAGGAGAGAACAGAACTGAGGCCACCAGAGGAGGGAAGGGGGGGGGAGGGCGAGGGGTGGCTAGTGAGAAATTGGTAAAAGGCCACAAAAGATATTGTGTAATGTTGAATATATTCATTATTCTGATTTGAGCATCACATATTGCACACAAGTATTGGTGTTTAATGCTGTACCCCAGAGATATGTATAAGCAATTGTTTCAATAATTTTTTTAAAAAGTACTTCAATAGAAAAGATAAAAAATAAATAAATAAATAAAGGGTTAATTAACATGAAAAAAATTACAAATGCATGTCCTCCTTGACTTAGCCATTCTACTTTCAGGAATGTAGCCTGCTTCCACACTTATTAAGTGATGTATTTATAGGATTACTAATTGCAGCATTGTTTGTAATAGCAACTAAATGCCCACCAATGAGTAAATAAATTCTGTTATATCCATGCAGTAGAATACTTAAGCAGTTGTGACAAAGAATGGGAGCTTTTTGAGTACTGACACAGAAAGTTCTCCAAGACACTTTAAGTGATAACAGCAAGGGCCTGACAGTGTGTATTATGCTAAAGGGAATAAGAAAGAGTGCATTTATTCAAATTTGTTTATACTTGCATACAGAGTGTCTGGAAAGGGACATAAGATTTAGTAATAGTGATTGTCTTTTGGAAGAATGGGAGCTGGGAAGTAAGAGAAAAGGGGACAAGGAAACTTTTCATTATATACTTACAATTTTTGATTTTGAACTATGCTAATGTAATGATCAAAAGTAAATAAGTAGAAATTTTAAGTTATTTAAAGAGAAGGTGAAGAATGTCCTGAGTAGGTTTGTTGTGAAGAAAACTATGGAAAAATAGATTACACAAAGGATTGCTAAAATATAAGGTGGCAGAAATTCTTCATGGGTCAAGATATTATTAGGTTTGGGTCCAGTTATCTTTTGTTTTGCTTCTTTTAAAATTTACATTTCTGATAGTAATTGTGTTTCTTGGAGGTAGTGGTTAAGTCGTCTAGTAGTCATCACCACGTGCTTTACATTTAAAAAAAAAGAGCATTGGTCACAACACTTCTACGTCCATATGTAGTAGCAGGCACCAAAGTCTCCTTCATGGGAGCCTGGAACAGTCTGTTTAGTAAGTCTTAGTGGGGCCTGGAACCTTTCTAAAGTTCAACAGATGATTTGGTAAATGCCACTAGGGAGGGATCACTGTTTTTATAACTGGCGCCTCGGTTATAAAACTGGTTATAGCTGAACCACATGTGGTGTGTGATCTGTCAAAATAGAACAGTTTCACAAAATAAATTCTGTTTGAAATCTTACCTGTTCTTGAATTTGAAACATTTTCTTTGACACTCCTACTTCAGATTTCCCTTAGATATGAGTAGAGTAGAGTAACTTTAACAGTTATTTGGATGTATTCCAAATTTAGATCCATGGCTGTCTCCAATTGGGAAGGTAGAGCATATTGCTTTGGAATATTCAAGCCAAAAGTATCCAAAATATCTTCTAACAGTCTGGCCTTTTTAAACTAATGAAAATCATAGCATGACAAAGGAAAAAAGCTTAAAATTTCTTGGAATGTTTAGAACTAGGGAAAGACTTTTTCCTTGGTTTTTAGGTAATATGAAAAAGGATGAAGAAATATGGAAGGAGTCATTGCAGTTTTTAATTTCACATTCTTTTTTCTTTTAGTTGGCTTTCGAAACAATGAGTGTTATATCTGTCGTCACTAACTGTGCTCTGATTGGAATGTCACCACAAGTGAATGCAGTCTTTCCAGAGTCAAAAACGGACCTCATTTTGATTGTAGTAGCAGTGGAGGTAGGTGAAAACACAAACCTGTTTTAAGTAGCATCCACATCAGATACCTCTGTTAGTCTAAATCAGCGCTGTCCCTTGCTGTGCATAAGCATTTACTGGTAAGAAAGCAAAGCAGGTTAGGTAATGGAAGACATGAAGATTGAGGCTGTGTATTCATGGTTATTGCCCAGGTATGAAAAACAGTCACCGTGATGCAAACAGGAAGAGACTTTTCTAGCCATTGTGCTGAGTAGAATAGAAAATTCCTATTTGAAATAGAAGTCTATAAATTTAATAGTATTTTTAGTCTTTTCTAGGGAAATGTCACTTCTGCTTTTTTAAAACAAATCCTAAAAAATGCTTTTTGATAGTGATTTAGGTCTCATTTCCTACAGGTGTGGAATTCATTGTGAAACACTGTCAAACTCCAAAATGTAATTTGTAGGAAGACACATAATTTCACATACAAAGCACAAGTAGAATGTGTACTTTTTAGGTTTTCCTTTTATTTATCATGTTTTGGAATATGGGGTCCTATAACATCGTGAAAATTGAGCACTAACCAAATGTAAATGAAAGAATTTACAGAATTTTTTTGTTGCTAGTGATTATTATTTTCAAGAATATTGTGACCTTTAGTTTTAGATATTTTAAAAATAGAACAGTTGTGGAAATTTATTAAAGCAGAATTTAGCAGAATCATGGAGTGATGTTTCATATTCCAAAGGCCTTAGGAATCAGGGCTGACCAGAAGAAATGGAATCATGAATTTATACATTTCTAGTATTGGCTAAAGAAATATATTCTTCTTTGTTCTTTTTGCTCTTTTATTGTATTTGATAGGAATCTGTGTTCATGATAGATGCAATACGTAGAATATGCATTTTGGAGAATGATTTTAGGCAGCACTGAGTAGGAGGAGAAAGAATGGCCCTGGCAGATAAAAGTTGGTTTGTTTTGAATTTTGTGAGCTGAATAGATTTGGGGAAGCTATTTGCAAGACTGATACATTACCTGAGAAAGTGAGAGAACAAGACAGAGTTTCCTTAGGGAGAGGCCAGCTGGCTAGGCTCATAATGTACCTTCTTGATTTAGGATTTGGCCCTTAACTTTGCATTCTAATGGGTGTGAGGTGGTATCTCATTGTGGTTTTGATTTGTATTTCCCTAATAACTAAGTGATGCTGAGCATCTTTTCATGTGGTAATTGGCCTTTTGTTATCTTCTTTGGAGAGATGTCTGTTGAAGTCCTTTGCCTTCTTTTAATCTGGTTGTTTTTTGTTGTTGTTTTTGAGTTTTAGGAGTTCTTTATATATTCCAGATATCAGTCCCTTATTAGATATAAGATTTCCAAATATTTTCTCCCATTCTGTTGATGCATAAAGGTTTTTAATTCTTTTTTTTCCTTGTTGTCTTTTTTTACTGACCGGTAATGGGATCGCAACCCTCGGTGTCGTGCCTGTACCGGGGACCGGCAACGGAATCGCAACCCTCGGTGCTGCGCCCACACCTCGCTCAGCCAGTGAGCGGGAACCGGTCTCCACATGGGATCCGAACCCTCGGCGGGAGCGCCGCCGCACTCTCAAGCAGTGTACTCTACCAGTGCGCCACCGGGCCAGCCCAAAGGTTTTTAATTTTGATAAGTCCAACTTACCTATTTTTTCTTTTCTTTCGTGCTTTTGGTATCATATCCAAGAAATCATACCAGTGCGCCACCGGGCCAGCCCAAAGGTTTTTAATTTTGATGAAGTCCAACTTACCTATTTTTTCTTTTCTTTCGTGCTTTTGGTATCATATCCAAGAAATCATCACCAAATTCAATGTCATTGTTACTGAATTAGGCTCTTGGGTCCCAAAGTCACAAAGGAAGCAATGCTTTATGAAAAGAGGAAGTAGACTTATGCATATGGAGGTAGCTATAGAGAAGCTACCCCTCTGAAGGGAACTCTTCAGGGCCCTTTAAAGGGAAAAGAGGTGAGGGGTGAAGGCCAGAGTCCTCATTCCATGCCTCTGGAGATGGTCCATTCCGTTCTTCCTGGTTGCATCATGGGCACAAGCTCAGTTAGGGCTTTGGTCTTTGCACCTGCTCAGTAGGTGCAAGATGGTGGTATTGTTCATTATTGCTGTCCCAGGAGGGTCATTGTAGTGGTCACGTTGTGGGCATGTGGGAACTCCTAAAGGGGTCTTAAGGTTAATCTGTATCTCAATTTTTGTAATTACAGGGAAAAAAGAATGGGTAGATAATGATGTTTTAAACAAAGCTAACTAATATTTTAACAAGCCTTGGAGAAGGGGTTTTGCAACTCAGTGAATTTCTGTTCCTCTTTTATCTCAGTTTATCTTATCAAGGCAATTATGACCAACTGGTCTCTTTCATTTACTTTTATCAAGGCATCAAGGCAGTGGGGTTATTGTGCCCCCTATGGGTCTCATGACTGAGGACTGGAAAATTAACAAAATGTCCTCTGCAGGGAAAATGGAGTCGGTTTGGTTCACAGGCCTAGCCCTATGCTGTCTCATCATGAAGCTTTTCCCCTGTGTTTTATTCTAAGAGTTTTATAGTTATAGGTCTTTGATTCATTTCGAGTTTGTTTTTGTAAATTGCATCAGGTAGGGGCCAAATTTCATTGTTTTGCATATGGATGTACAGTTTTCCCAGCACATTTTTTGAAAAGATTGTCTTTTCCCCAGAGAATGGTCGTGGCACCCTTATCAAAAATCATTTGACTGTATATGCAAGGGTTTATTTCTGGGCTTTTTATTCTATTCCATTGGTCTGTATGTCTGTATTTATGTCACTACCTCGCTTCTTTTGATTACTACAGATTTGTAGTAAGTTTTGAAATCAGGAAGTGTGAGACCACACTTTGTTCTTCTTTCTCAAGATTGTTTTGGCTATTTGGGTGTGTATTTGTTTTAATGTATCGCTGCGCTCTGAAGCAGCACACTGCAGCAGTGCGCCACCGGGCCAGCCCCTACACCGCATTTCTAATGCAGTTTAGGTCCTGGTGATCAGGGAGCCTGTCTGTACCATGCATGTTTAATTGGTAGTTTTAAAAATATCATTTAATTGCAGTTTCTTTTAAAAAAGTAAGTCGTCATGTGATTCCTCCCCGTCACCCCCATGGTTACAAACAGTTAATTCTTATCTGTTTGTAATGACTAAAGGTGTCCTCTGAGAATGGACTGAGCCCTCAGGGCACTTTCGTGCCTTGACTCATATAGGGTTTATTTTTCCAGTAAGTTATAAGCATAATACAGATAATTTCCCTACAACTCTTTATCAGAATTCACTAGTTTTGAACATTTTGTCACATATGTGATATGAGAGAGAGAGAGAGAGAGAGAGAGAGAGAGAGAGAGAGAGAGAGAGGAGATGTATATTTACATACAAATATTTGAAACTGCATGGCTGTGGATTCTATCCCTGCACTGCCTCTTAGTGTGTTACATTGTCTTGTGAGCCCATTTCCTTTAGTACAGATTGAGGCCAGTGCAGCCTCTCTTGCAGGGATACTCTCAAGAGTAGAAATGATGCACATATGACCCTAATCACAAGTGACTGGCATTGAGCAGATGCTTAATAAATTGCAGTCTTGTTACTACTCTTACAAGGCAAGATATAGATGAAATTGTGTGTAAGATGCCACAGGTAGGGCTGAGCACTTGTTCAAGGTACAGAGGATGTGAGCTGCAATTCTAATCGGTTCAGCAATGGCGGAACAAAACTTTCTTTATGTTTATTACCATTGTCGTCATTATTTGTTAAGCAGACAGTGTCACAGCTTGTAAGTCGCTTGGGGTGTCAGAACCAGGTGGTAACTGAATTAGAATCTCAGTTTTTTCTTTTCATTGCTGTGAGCCTGTTTCCTCAGATGTAAAATGAAGACATTGGGGATGTACATGAAAATGGAGGGGCACCATGTCTGACCCAGACAAGGAAATAGAAAATTGGAAACAGTTAATAGTACCATCATTGTTAATGGACTGATCTTTCAGCAATTAGCTCATGTGTCTTTCTGCTCATAGATGTGTTTCCATGGGCTTGGTGCTCCACAGTAACATTAAATTGATTTTGTTTGTGTTACAGTTTGTTGCTTATATGTTAATGTCCCTCTCTTGTGTGCCTTCTTCCATCCTGTGACATAACTCCGTATTTCTTCTCCTTTTCTTTTTTCTGTTTTGCCCCCACACCTCGACCCAACCCTCTGTCCCACCCACCTATCACTCACATCGTGCAGATTTTGACTCCCGAGTATTTGTTTAGGCTCTCTACTTTGTCACCATTCACGTGGTTTGAGTTCAGAGTCTCACCAATTCTCATGTAGACTTATTTCTTTAAACAGTTTTATTGAGTATAATTCACATACCATACAGTTTACTCATTTGTAAGTGTACAGTTCAGTAGTTACAGCAGCTCTCACTAGCCTTCTGGCTTTCATGCTTTCTCTTCTTTGCTCCATGCTCTCTACTCTGGAGTGGTTATTCTTAAATGAAACTCTGATCATATTTCTCCTCTGTTATGGTCCATACATGAATCTCCATAGTTTACAGAAGAATTGCCTCAGTTGAATACCAGATTCTTTATAATCTCCTTTGCCCTTTCATCTCCCCTGGTTCTCATAACATCCTTAGACAACCCAGAGCCCTTGGTGCAACTCACTCTTAGTATAATTCGAACTTCCCGAAAGCATGGGAAAGAACTGGTTAATAGTGAATGTTCAGCAACTGACAAGTGTTTATTGAATTACTTTAACTCTTTGTGTGCTGGATGGTTAGCTCAATTGGTAAGAGCATGGTGCTGATAACACCAAGGTCCAGGGTTTGATTCCCTGTACTAGCCAGCCGCTAAAAAAACCACAAAAACAACAAAATAAAACTCTTTGTCTTCAAGCGTTTAAGCAATTGCTTGTTAAATGTTAACGAGTGAGTAAGTCGAACAGACTTTTTTTTTGGTGAATATATATAATGGTTACTGGCAGTTATTTAAGAATTACTTTCAAATTTATAGTTGAAGACTTTGATGTTGAGCCTTTGGGACGTATACTAAGAAAACTTGCAGACAAAATATTAAATTTATACTATTTATAAGAAAAGGTGAACTATATTAGGCAGTATGGCACAGTGGTTGATGCCATGGACTCTGGGTTCAAATCCTGGCTACACCATTGACTAGCTCTGTGTCTTGAATGAGTTTAGTACCTACTTCCTACAATTGTTATGAGGATTAAATTAACAAATGCATGTAGTACATTTACGACAGTGGCTGGCAAAATTAAGTATTCAGTAGTTGTTAGCTAATTATTATCATTGTTTTCTCAGAAAAAAAAATCTATTTTCATAGAGGTCTTTTCACCTAATTGAAAGGTTTGATGAAACTCTGAGCATTCAATTTAAAAACTTAACCTAGGCAGGAACCCACAGCCAACCAAGTTATTCATCTCGTCACCATTTCCCAGTGTTGAGCATGTGTTGGGTTTCTGGGAGAGTAAATAAGGTTTTAGGCTTTTGGATTAAGGTACCTTTTTTTAAAATAATTTTTTGTTACTCCATCAACCATTGTTATTTTTTTTCTGGCCAATATAGGGATCAAACCCCGGACCTTGATGTTATCAGCACCATGCTCTAACCAACTGAGCTAACCTGCCAGCTCCCCGGATTAGGGTGCTTTTGAATGGAATTATGGGGTTGGGTTTCTTCGTCCTTTTGTTTCCTTTATTCCTGTGATAATCTTGGTAATTTCCTGGTCTTTCTGTGGGCTATCCCCCTCTTTAGTTTTTATCCAAATAAAACATTGCTTTGTGTTCTCCTAGTGGTGTGAGAACAAAGACAGTCAAGGCAAATTCTTTTATTGAATACGTATTTATTGCGTGTTTAAAATATGCCAGGCATTACTAAGATACAGCCTTGGCTTTAGAAATGCTCCCAGGCAGAGCTATCCAAGAGATCAGTTCTAATGCAGTAGAAATCTTTTCTAACACTGTCCCTCAGGAAACCCAGCTCTCTCCATTCCTTCCAGAGGATGCCAACTGGTGCAGGCTCTCCCAGCCTGTTGGGTGGGGTCTGGGGTGGGGCTCATGGGGAAGATGTCCACTCACTGAGTTTAAGGCTCACCAAAAGGTATTTTGTTCCCAAATCTGTTTATGTGTGGTATTCTTGTTACTGCAATTGACATAATTTAATTAAATGGAATGAAAACTGATAAGTGTGTGCTAAAATAGAGAGAGCCATCATTTATGTGAAAACCTTTGGAAAGACTCCATAAAGACAAATTGCTATCAGATTGGATAAAGATGAGACAATTATAAAAGATTGGGAAAAAACCGTAAAACTATGGAGAGCTTCCAGATTCTGTTTTCATATTGCCTCACAAGTGTCTTTAAGTTTTCACTCTTCTTTAAAGAAAACAAACCTGGGAATCTTAGACATTGTCTTATGGGTGTTATTTATGCATGGAAGACAAGTGAGCCACTCCATCACTGGATCTACTCAAAGGAAAGGCCTGGGCCTTACAGTGAAAGATTTGCTGTTAAATGTACGTTTAAATGTTTGCTAAAATAAAAAGGTAACGATATGCATTTTTTATGGTTTCCCCATTTTAGCTAACTTTTTTGATTAACAGAGGAATTACTGGTCCTGATTATGGCATCTAAGTGGGCTTCTTCTATTCTCAAGGAGTACTGAATTAGGATTTCAAGTTTGTCAATTAATGGGAAATATTTGTTTTGTTGAAAACCCAGTGCCCTCAAAATTGATGGTTAGTACGAAATCTCTTTAAATATGACTTTGTTAACATCCAGTTTTTGGAAATTACTTTGCATTTTTTTCAGGATCGTACAGTGGTTAACCTAACCTAACCCTAGAAAGTTTAGGAAAAGGCAAGTCTCACACCTCTGAAAGAGATCAGTTTATGTTCAGATTAGAGTTGATTTCAGAAAAGAATTGTACAGTGGGTAAGAATGAGAAAATTAAACAGCTTCTCTACACTCTTATGTCACAATTTCAAAGTCCGGCTACTTATTTTCTTTAAAGTGAAATCACAGAACATCATATGTGTCTGTATTAGTCCGTTTGTGTTGCTATAACAGAATACCTGAAACTGGGTGATTTATAAAGAAAAGAGGTTTATTTGGCTCATGATTCTGGGACAGCTGCATCTGATATGGACCTCAGGCTGTTTCTTCTCATGGCCTAAAAGGGTAGGCAGCCAGCAGGTGCATGCAGATCACATGGTGAGAGGAAGCAAGAGAAAGCGAGCGAGAAGTGGGGAGGTGCCAGGGTCTTTTAAACAACCATCTTTTGAGGGAACAAATAGAGTGAGAACTCACTACCCCACCCTCCAGGGAGAGCATTAATCCATTCATGAGGGATCTGCCCCATGACTCATACAGCTCCCAACGCTGCCACGTTGGGGATCAGATTTCCACATGAGTTTTGGGGGGACAGTACATCCAAACTCTATCAGGATCCGTATTCAGATGTAAATACTCCAGATACCTACAGACAAATAAAATGATTTGGGTTATTCCTCTGTGAGGACTGGTCTCTGGTCTCCTCTCATCTGTGCTTTCATGCCTTTTGTCCATCACCTGCTCCCTCTGGTGTCTCTTATACACCCAGCCTGTGCCCCACCCATAACAGCAGACCTACCAAGGGCATGAGCTTCCTCTTGGACTTGCTGCTGACCTTGTTCTTGCATGACAGTGAACTTTCCCCTCAGATGCATGAACCAAGTCAAAGTCAAACTAGCCCCCTTTTTCAGATTTTAAAACTTTATTCCTTTGGGGAACAGGGAGATAAGAAAGTATTTTTTGGTCTCAGTTTTTTTTTCCGTAGGGTGGACAGCAAGTTTTGCTTCAGAAAATTGAAAGTAGACTTGAAGCACACAAAAAACTTCTGCTGTTTATAATGTTGGGTGGAATGTTGAGCAGTCTCAAATCTTTTAAGGGACCCCTTTGAAGGAAAAGTGGGATGCTGAGGCTGCTCCAGAGGCAGGAGAGTGAGGGAGGGGTGGGGGATGAGGGATGACAGGTGGGGAAACTGATGGAGGGCTCTGAGCTCATGAAAAAAACTTTATATTCCGTTTATGTTTCATTCCAAATGGGCTCTTTTAACACATGCAAAAGCATGACTACCATGTTTCTCTTCCCTCACTAACATAAACTCTACTTGGCCATCCCAATGATCTTTAAACACGAATAGGTTGAAAATTGAATTTGCCATACATTTTTATTATGGGATTGAACTGCCAGTCCTTTCCTTACTAGGAAGCAGCCTCCACCTGGGATTGTGGGGAGGATGGAATGCTGCACGTCTGTACAGTGCCTGGTCCCCTGCATGTGTAGACAGCAGCTGTGCTCTGCCCTGCCTCTACTTCTGCCTCCGTGGTCCTACCACTCTCTAGGTTTCTCTGCTCTTTCTTCATCTGTCCAAAGATCTGTTTGGGGCTTGAGTCTGCCTCAATTCCTCTTTCCCATTGTTCTTAAATCTACCTCATTTTTTTCCATTTCTGCAGTCCTGTTAATAGGTCCCAATTCTTTATGCTTGCCATCCTTACAGTTTCTTTATTCTGCCAGAATTACAAAGCTGCCACAATAATTGTCGTTGAAGAACCCGTTCTTTATGGTATCCTTCTGTGCTTTCACATAACCTGTTTTAGTTCAGTTTTTAAGAAAAATTTCTGAGTTTCTAGTCTGAGCTGGAGATAGAAGATAAATCACATTTCTTCCTCTCTTGGGATAGCTGGACCCACAAGCAGATCATTTCATACTCTTTTTTGATGCCTCTCTTCTCACAATTTCCCTCGGTTAAAATGCTGTCTTTAAATTTATGTTTGTTTGTCAGCATCTAGACCCTGCTTAATAGCCATTTTCCTTAGGAAAGTTTTCCCACATTACCAATACCCCAAACTCAAAATGTTGTGTTAGTACGGTAGTTCAAATTTCACTTCCAGAAAACACTTAACTGCTTTTTCCACTGAATTTTATATCAAAATTGGGCCAAGGTTTCACTGTCATTTTTTAGCATCATAGATAATTACATATTAATTGGGTTTGGTGAAATGGTATCAGTTTGACCAGTTCATAGGGTTTCTAGTTATTTTGATATGTTGTAATTGTTCTTTTGTTTTGTTGTTACTTCTGTCACTTCCTCCCCTTTTTAGTCTGTAGCTTAAAAGCTTCAGAGGGACTTTAGTTTCTTTTGTAGTCTCCCAAAGTGCCATGTTGCAAAGACTGGATTAATTGGAAGCTGTGAGGATCTTTTGTGGACTCCAAGGTGCTTACAAATGTAAGATGTTAATATTACCACTGTAATTTCTTCCTATTTAGTACAATGTGTTCCTAATTCCATTGTTATAAATATTACTAAAAATGGACTGTTTCTAAAGATGTTAAGAACCATGAAGGGAAAGGAAAGAAAGGTTTTTGAATTGTTGGTTACTTTCTAAGAAAATTTCTTCTTGTCTTGTATATATTAGTTACAAACCCTCATCTTCCAATTCACGAAGTACAAATGTCATATTTGTACACAAGCATACACACACACACGTGTATGTGTTTTTTATAAGATATGCCTGTTTTGAGCCTGAAGAAAAGGTTCTCCTCTGGCAGATTGAGCACAAGATGGAATGTAAATATATGGTTGTCTCAAGCTGTCATCAGTGGGCCCCGACTGTGACCATTTCTACAAGTGCAAGGAAGGTTGTAGTGCTTCCATTATCCTTTCCATTTCAGCACTTCACACAGAAACTAATTACCACCATCTGTGCTCATAGTTAAGTCTGTGATGTGGTCATTGGTGTACAGGGAAATCTGGTTGAGGGAGTGTTTCACAGCAAAAGAAGGGATAGAAGCAGAAAGAATACAGTTTGTTAAGATTCTTTTACGCTAATCAGTTGTAGAAAAGGAATCATAAGGAAAAAGAGAAGCTCTCTGATAGATCAGTGATATCTTCTACCGTCCATAAGCCATAAGATGCTTACCCACTGAGTGTTTGAGAAAGACATATGAGCAAGATTATATAGGTAGAGCTCTTTGCATTGTCTTCTCTTTGCTATTAGATTCGTCCTGGAGATTGCTGTAATATCTATCTATCCAGTCGAAATGTGGACATTAAAATTTACCAAGGGTGGTTGCCAGGGGTTAGGAATAAGGCGAGGATTTAAGGACATTTTTTTGGGGGTGATGGAATTGTTCTGTATCTTGATTAAGGTGATGGTTTCACAGCTCAGTGCATTTGTTAAAACTCAAAGAGCTGTATACCAAGATGAGTGATTTTTATTCTATGTAAATTAAAAGATAAATTTAAAAATATATAAAATTTTATTAAAAAAATCTTTTAGAAAATCTTTTGTCTGTGACTCAATATAAGATGAAAGTAGTAATATTTTTTTTTCAAAATTAAGAATGAAACAGCCTAAGACCAGTGAGTATAAACTTTGATTTTATGTAGTAAGTGGCTTTTTAAAATTCCAAATAAGACTTTGTAATTGAGTTTTTAGAGATATTGCTAAAAGGAACATGTTAAGAGAAGAAGTGGGCTTCTTTGGCTTTTCTTTCTTTGAGCACTCATAATTCCTTGTCACCATAAAAGCACCTGCTCGTCTTGAGTATTGTTTGGTGATGAGTAGAAACTAATGAGGTGAGGGATAATTATCAGGCATTTGAGAATTCACTGATCAAACTTAAGAACAAAAATGATCAGCTGTTTTATATTTTGTTGTTTTCAGAATGTGGGGCATGCACATAAATGGAAATTGTGTAGAAGGTGATTTGCTGCTGCTGTTCAACCTTTTGATGGCCCAAGGTATTCATGTGCTTCTAGAATCAGCAGGGTTGAAGAAGGGCAGGAGGAAGCAACACTGGCAGTGGAGGGAATTCCAGGGTTCTAATAAGTGAGGGATCGAGGTTGACGTCTCAGTGGAATCATTAAAAATCTCAACATTTATGTTTGGTAATTTTTAAATGAATGATTTCAAATTAAAAGAAGCATTTTAAACAACTTGGAATGTTAAGTGTACTAGTGAATTTGACTTTTATCAGGGATGTATAAATAGTCTATAAAGTATTCTAAGCCAAGAAGCTATTTAAGGGTTTGAGCTGAAGATTTTTTAAAATGTAAAAGACTAAAAAGTATGTGATTATGGTCCAATTCAAAGTTGATTTATCAGTTGGATAATAAATATTTGTTGAGTACTTATCTTGTAGTTTTTATGCTTTAAAATAAGGGACAGCAGCTTTCCAAAACTAGGGTGTCAAGTCTTGCGTATTAATTCCTTCAGGAGAAAGAGAAAGTTTATAATCTTTAAAGTCTTTGGGAAGGGTTCTATCTCAAGCTCTTATCAACTGATACCATAGTTTGCATGTTAGCTGAGATGAACAGAATTGGATATTCAGGATTTTTCTCCCAGTTGTCTTGGTTGCTGTGTTACTAAAACTTACTGTGATTTAGTCTTATAGTTTGCAGTGCCTTTGTAAGTGTAGCCCACACACTGTGCTGGTCTGAGAACTATTTGTTAGTAGTTCACAGCAAGTTAAGGAATTCATGTCGAAATGTAGATCAACATACTGCTTCCTTTCTTGAGAATGTCCAGGTATGAAAAAAAAAATTGTCAGCAGAGTTTTAAGTGTGCTTAGCAACATGTTGATTTACATTCTGGCACAAACCAGTCTCTAATTGTGTGCTGGTAACAACCAGTACTCTGACCTGCACTAGTTTGCAGCACTGCATTAAATACATTATCCTTTCCTCTCTAAGAAAGTTGTTGGATTTGGATGTGTTCATGCTTCAGAGTACAAACTCCAAGGCTATCTATTGCCAGGTGGACAGTGGGGGTTGGGGGTGGGATGGGGAGAGGACTGTCCTGCAGAGAGTTGGCCTCCACTCTTTGGCTCTGTGCACTGGTATTGTCAGGAGTATTGTCTGAGTCAGCAAATTGTACCCTGCAGAGACATAGCTGCTTCTCTCTCTCTCTCTCTCTCTCTCTCACACACACACACACACACACACACACACACACACACACACACACACACACACACACACACACACACGTGTGAATGGAGTTCTGAAAACAGCAGAAGGTATTCGGTTGATCATTTCAACAACTGGGAGAAAGGATCATTTCCCAAAGTATTCCTACTCACCTCTTCCTTTTGACTTATACATATAGCTTTTAATCAAGTTTTTAGAGAAATTGTTCCCTGCCATATATGCCTTTTGTGTGGCCAGTGGTAGTCTGCCTCTTCTTTCACGTTGCTGGATATCTGATAGTGTCTTTTGATACAGTTTTATTTTTGTTTTAGCTGACAGCATGTAGAAACTAGAAAGGTATTTTCTTACAGAAATAATTATCTTCTTTATTTAAATTTTATGTATTTATTCTTTGAATTGTAACACATTTACGTGATTCAAAACTCACAAGCTCAAAAACACAGTGATAAGTTCCGCTAGTTCTGTTTTTCAGTTAACAAATTCTCTCCCATGGAGGCCGCTAATGTGATTGGTTTCTTGTTTATGCTTCCAGTGATGTTTAATCTGCAGATAAATATATATAAGAATAATAATTCATGAACATTCATTCATGAACAGAACTTAGTGAATTTGTTTTACACTTGTTTGTTTAATACAGGTAAAAATGCTATTGAAAATTTAAAAACAATTTTAATGTAAAGGAATGAATATGTAAAATGACCTCTTGATGCTATTGAACTTTAGAATTTATGACTTGAATGGTATTTTTCAAGGCAGTTTTGACCTTTTCAGAATAAGAGGAATTCTTGCATCTTGAGTAAATGACAGGTTGAAGAAAAGTGATTGGTGTACTTGTTATTTCAGGTTTGGATCAGTTTCACCTATAATTTAGCAAGAGCAAAAGCTGCTTATGAACAACTACTTTCTCCTGCTTTTTGCCAAGGATAATACTAGGATTGGATTGGGGTCAAAGCAAAGAAGCAGTCTATTTGTGGATTTATTATGTTTTTTTAATAAGAATGAATTTCTTTAGAACTGCTGCTAAGGCCAAAGCCTGTTTAAACAGAAAATCATGCAGTTATGGATTAAGAATCAGTTTTAACGGTATAATTCAACAAAAATGCATGGGATTAGGGAGTTTTTGAGGTTTTTCTTTTTAAAATAATCTTCATAAAATTTAAGCAAATGTGAAGTGGGTATATTCTTTGACAAGTAAATTCTACTTCAAATAATTTGTCTTGTGCAGAGATAATTGAAGGTGGGGGCATGGCTTAACCTCATTGACACATCTTTGCATGAACTTGTGCTACCCTTCTGGTTTTCAGCCCCTTTTTGACTCCCATTTTCTTTTTTTTCTTTTTTTTTTTTTTTTCCCCTTTTTGTCTTTTTTCGTGTCCGGCAACGGATTGCAACCCTGACTCCCATTTTCTGCTATATCTCCCTTTCTCCCAATCCTACATATCTCTCAGCCTTCTTCTTTGTTTCACTTGACAACATGCTTCTTATTTCTGTCATATGAAATGTGTTGCCATCTCTCTTCTGCGGACAGCCACCTGTTTTAACCTTCTTTCTTGTTCAAGTCTTCTCTTAGGGTTTTGATGGAGATTTGGGCTGGGTCTTGGTCTGGGAGTAAGCAGAGGTATATTGAGCCCCACCTGGATTCCAGCTCTGGCCTTGCTATAGAAGGCTACAAACACAGAGAGTACAGAGAACATCCGTTGGGTACAAAACAGAGACAGTTAGATAAAGAATAATGCCTTTAGAACAGGGCATGTGTTTTATGTGAGCTTTCCTTCTCACTAAGACTGAAAAAGGGGGCCGACCCCGTGGCTCACTCAGGAGAGTGCGGCGCTGGGAGCGTAGCGGCGCTCCCGCTGTGGGTTTGGATCCTATATAGGGATGGCCGGTGTGACACCAAGCCGAGGGTTGTGATCCCCTTACCGGTCACAACAACAACAACAACAACAACAACAACAAAAAAGACTGAAAAAGGAACTGAGCACACATAAACCTTACCATATCCTGTGTTTTTTGAATCCTTGGGTCAGTGATTCCCAGATGTTTTGGAGGGAGTGTGTTTGTTGTTTTGCTTTACTCTTTCATGGGAAAAATCATTAAAATAATGTGAATTGTTTTTTGTGACTATAAAGATATATATAGCATGAGGGATTTTGGGGGGGCAATTAAACTGTTCTGCACCTGATTAATGGTGTTGGTTATATGAATCTATGCATGTGTTAAAATTTAATTATAAAACTGTACACCAAAAAAATAATTTTTATTGTATGATATAAAAAATAAAATTTAGGGGCCGGCCCGGTGGCGCACTGCTACAGTGCGCCTCTTGGGAGCGCGACGGCGCTCCCGCCGAGGGTTCGGGTCCCACATACAGACCGGTTCCTGCTCACTGGCTGAGCGAGGTGCGGGCGCGACACCGAGGGTTGTGATCCCGTTGCCGGTCCCGGTCCGGTACGGGCGCGACACTGAGGGTTGCGATCCGTTGCCGGACACGAAAAAAGACAAAAAAAAAGGAAAAATAAAATAAAATAAAATAAAATTTAAAAACAAAGTAATTTTGTTTTGAGAATTTTGTATATCCCTGCTAATAGAGATAAATCTATGGGAGTTGTTATTTTGGGTGAACTGTTGTATAACCCTTTTATAAAAATTGGGATTTCCAAAGACCCCAGTCAGACTATTTCTATTTACTCCTCTCTCCATGTACACACCTGTCTGTATTTTCTATTTAGTATAAAATTAGTTCTAAACTGAGTGAAGATGGCAAGTCAGTGACGATGGCTGTTTTGTTCTTGTTTTTCTAAATCACTGGGAATAATTTTGAGCCATTAAATGTGGGAAATTTAAGAGAAGGCAGAACATTAGCAGCTCTCAAAGCATCAGTCACTATTGTCTCTTCATTTAGCTAGTCTGAGTCCTTTGTCCCTTTGACTATTGGACCTTTATACCTTTGCATTATTAATGCCTTTGTGGGAATATATGAGACTTTAATCCTGGCTGCTTGTAATTCTACTCTTCTCCCTGTTGGCAAAGTACAGTTGATGTCACACATGGGGCTGTATAACCTCCACCCTATTAAATATGTTGTTTGTATATCTTAAATTATTACTTTTTGTCCACCTGACTTGTCTTGGCTTACTCAATTTCTTAGTTTGAGAGTGCTCCCTTCTCCTGATATGGTAAGATGTTGTTTCTTTAATGAGTACCTTCTTTGTGGTGAGAGGCGTGAGTATTTTTCTTGTTTCTGCAGGACCCTTAATTTCTACTTTTTGCTTTCTTCTTCCCATAATTACCACCTTCCAGGAGACACCTGAGCCTTCCAGGTAATCCTTAAAACTATCATGTCTGGTTCTGTGAATATTCAAGCTCTGTCCTTTTGAGTCTCCAGGAAACTTCTGATCCACCAGTTCTCACACCTTTTCTCAGTGGTTCCTCACTCAAGGTGGAAATTTCTCTTTCTGGGGGCGGTTTTATCTATGTTTCAACACCCATCAACCTCTATTTCTCTCTTTACATTTTTTCATAGGGTCTGACTTCACTTCCCACTTAGATGTGGGCTCTGGAGCTGGTCTTGCTGAATTTGGATGTTTATTTCCCTGTTTCTATGTAACATAAAGTTCATGGCATCCCCTATTTCCTAGTTATGTTGTAGGCACAAGAAATAGATAGTTTCATTTGTTCTCTCCTTATTGATCTGTTTTATGTTTGTTTGTTTTGGTTTTTGAGGATGTACAGAGAGATTTGGATTTAGGTGCATCTATTATCTTACAGGAGCCTAGACTTCTATAAAAATATTTTTATATCTGAAAAAATTGAATTTATTTTGGTGTTTTCATGTACTTTCAATGTATTATATTAATTTATGGGGCCGGCCCATGGCTCACTCGGGAGAGTGCGGTGCTGATAACACCAAGGCCCCAGGTTCGGATCCCATATAGGGATGGCCGGTTCGCTCACTGGCTGAGCGTGGTACTGACAACACCAAGTCAAGGGTTAAGATCCCCTTACCGGTCATCTTTAAAAAAAAAAATTTATGAACTGAAGAAGAGTGTTTCATCTTCTGTTTAGCTTACAGCCTACTTTATATTATTTGAATTACCATACTTATTCTAATTTATACCTAGTTCACTACAAAATCTATTCTTATTAACATAATAGCAAACCTCTAATATGTCATCTATATGGAGCATACTGGACATGTTGTAATAGTTTAATTAAATAAGTGGAGTTTTGAAATTGAATTTTAATAAATATATAGCCATTAAACAAAATGTGAAACCTTCCCCAGAAATCCATTACACAGATGAGTCTATAAATCTATGATTTAAATACTGTGTAACTTTACATGCATGGGGGTGTGTGTGTATGTTTATGAACTATAACCATTGTTTGTGCCATATATACACATACATATATATATATACACTTTATAAACCTACACTGTTTTTCCACTATTGTTGCAGTCAAACAGTAAATTAGAAATTATTTTAGACCCTAAGAGAACTTAAAGGGCCCCTACTGTAACTTACTGCTTAAAGTAGGGCTGAAATACAAATATGGATGCTATAGTCTATAATATTTATAGAATATTTTAAGTAAATATTGAAAATATTTTAAGGAACTTTTTGTTAAAATGTAGCATACATACAGATACTGATTATGAGTGTCAGGCTCAATGAAGTTTCAGGAAGTGAACACATTTGTAAGACATAGAACATTTTACCAGAAGCTCCTTCCTACCCTTCCCAGTCATTACCAACCAAAAGGAACCACTTTCCTGGCTTCTATTGCCATTTAGTTTTGCCTATCTTTAAATTTTGTATGCATTATATAGAATGTCCTCTCAATAGATTTTTTCAGTCATCCAGGATGTTGAAATTGTCTCCCAGCTATGTTGGTTTTTAGCAGTCTTTTCCTCTGATTTGTTGATGAATCATCTCATATCGCTGTGTTGATGTGCATGCTGACGCTTTTATGTGGCTGGCATTGAGCTGCAGTACTCCACAGTTACCCTATTCTAGAATTGCAAAAATAATCATAAATACTACAGCTCTAAATCCAGCAACAGGATTGTCAGAATGATGGTTAATTAGAGAGATTAATAAAATATGAAGATATTTAAAGACTTGGTGACTGAACAGGACAATTAGTATTTTGCTAATTCTGAAAGTGAATCTAAAATGGGAAAGATAATTTTATAATCCGTATGTTAGTTAGTTAAATATCTGACTAAAGAGATAAGTTGGCAGTCTTTTGAAAGCTTCATTATTTTCATCATTCATTTGGTTTTATTTCCCTCAGTGTGCTGCTTTTAATGACTTTTGTTAAATGACTTTTGTACTTAATACTTTCTAAGTACGTTATGTGAACATTCTAGAGTATATTAAATGTTGTCATTTGAAGGTAGAAATGATAACTCTGTTGCACAACAAGCAAAATAAATCCAAAATGGAGAGATGATGTCGGCACATTAAAATGGCAGCTGATCCTTGGATTTGGAAGGAATGATTTCCAGAAAACCTGAGGTTTGAAGTGACCAACCTTTATTAGATTTCTCATAAATTGCTGGCATTTAGATATTGAAAACAGAGAGGAAAAATTTGCAGTGGAAGGGAGCAAGTTTGAAAACTGGGCCTCTGCTATTCCTAAATGCAGCAGCTTCCCTCCCCTTCTACCACCACTTACAGGTTTATCTTAGTAACTCGGAAAGAAGAGAGAAGAGACATGACACATCTTTCCCTACTTAATAACTCTGCTCCCTTTACATTACTTCTTCCCTCCAAATGTGGTTAAAGTGCTTTGTGGTGATGGGGAAGGAAGTTCATTGGCCCCTGAGCATGGGGTTGACTGTGCCTCCTCGGGGAGTGCTCCTAAGAGCACCTAGCAGATACTTCAGTGCTCACCACACCCTGTGCTGGGTGCTGAGCAGAAGTAGTGGGCGTGGTCCCGAGTCTTGGAGCTAAATCTAGCATGGACACAAAGCCTCGATGAGTCCTTCAGATAGATACAAAATGACTGGGGTGTAGACTAGGAGAACTTGACCTCATCAGGAGTCAGTGAGCAGGTGTTTTTGAGGAGGGGTGACCACTAACATGGACTCTGAAGTGAGAGATGGAGATGAGGGACTGTGGGGGGGATGCTTTGGGCAGACAGGAAAATAGTCCTGCCCAGGAAGCATGGAGTCTCCAGGGCTGTGCGGATGCTGGGAGGAATGTGTATGAGGATGGAGAGGACACATAGGCCACATTTTCTTCACTTAAGAGTCCTGGGAAGTCACTGGTCAGGGCAGGGTGAGGAGTGGAAATGTGGCTGTTGTGGTGACTTCATTACATTTGCAGTTTGAAAAACCAAAACACCCCATCTTGCTCAGAGGGGTCAGGAGGGGAAATGAGTTAGGTGATGACTGCAGTGGTTCTGGGGAGGGGTCCTGGTGGATTGGACCAGGGCAGGCAGTGACTCTGCTGGAGAGGCACATGTTGGAAGCAGTATTCAGAGGTCTCAGTGATACTCTGGATATGCACTTTGTTAAAGGGAAAGGAAATATCATATCATAAGTGACCGCAAGTTTATAGCTTGGTACCAGAGGAGTGCCAGTCACTGAGACAGGTCTGTGTTTTGGTAGAAGATCCTGAATTTGCTTGTGGTCCTACTGAATCTAAGGTACTTGTGAAGCAGGCAGAAGGAGCCCACTGGGCAGTCGGATGAGCTAGAAACCCATGTCTATGAATCGCCTCCATGAGGGAATCCATGCTCCTTTTCCTCTCCTTTTCCTGGCCCATCTGTAGTGTACATGGTCACTGCGCAGGGCACTTGGAGGAGGAAGGAAGTACCTTGGGGAAGCCTTCCTGGTCTCTAGGGCCAGGCCAGATGAGTGTCGCGGGGTAGACTGTAAATGCAGGATCTGTTGCGGCCGTACTGCGACTACCATTTTACAGCCAGGTCTCAGAACCTACATGGAAGAGGTGGCATTGAGGGAGTCAAAGAGTACTGAATTGGAAACTTGACAAAGCTGTTCCTAAAATTTTCTTTGGATTCTCCCCCAAGAACCCAGGTCTTTAAAACTGGGTAGAAAATGTACTCTTAATTGGGAATATGCTCACACCACCACCACTGCAGAAACTTGAAATTCTGTCAGTGTCTGTGTGAGAACTGCTGGGACAAAAGTGTGAAAGGATGAATAAACATGATTCATGCACAGTGCTTGTTTGGGGTGAATGACTCAATTCATTCTAGAAATTCATCCTTTGGCTGTTATGAGAGATTTTTTTGCTGGTTTTCTTCCTGCCTCTTTGGCTATTCCTTCTTGACCTTGCTCCTGTGCTTCTTCCTGGGCTTCTGCTTCTCAGGGTCCCTTCTCTCCCTCATCTGCTCCCCAGGTGAGCTTGTCTACTCCATGGCTCATTCTGGCTTTATTCAGTTCTTCGCACTTGTGTATCTTTTGATTCAAGTTACCGCCACTTTGAATGTCACCAAATGATCTCAAACTCAGCACTCCACAGCTGAGTTCATCTGTCACCATCCACCTAGTCTTAGCCAGAACTTGGGGTTATTCACCTCACTCCGCATGCTCAAACAACTATGGTCCCAGGGTTGTCTCATCTAGACTCAGTTCCTCTCCATGCAGTTCCTTGCACATAGTCGTGGAGCAGGTCCTCATCATTTGCTACATTATGTTCCTAACTGGTATCCAGGCTCCCCAGTCTTGGAGCTATCCAATCCATTTGGCTACTGAAATGTTTATTCTGAAAGACAAATCTAATCTTATTCTCTCCTTGAAAGCCTTCACTGGCTCTGCACCATTTTCAGGACTAAAGTCCAGATTTTAGTGTGGCTTTGCAGGCCTTTATGAAATCATGGAGCAGTTTCCCACTGCCCTCTTCTCCATGCTTTAATGATGCTCACCTCTTTGTGATACCTCCAAAGAACTGAAATCTGACTTGGTATATTTGGTTGTACTGCTTCCTCTAGTGAGAAACCCCTTTTTAGGCATAGTTACCTTAAATTGCTGATTTTACATGTTGGTTTGCCCGAAGACATTGTGCAGTGAGTCGGTTTAATCACTGAGCCCCTAAGCCTCCTTCCTGTGTCCAGAGAATCTTTGCCCTTATGATGCAGAGGCTCCCCCCACCCCCAACTATAGAAGCTGACCATGCAGATACTCCCTTCCCAGCTTCCCTTGCTTCTAGGGCATGGACATGGGCATGTGATCTACACTAAGCCAGTAATAATCTTCCACCCTAAACTTTGATCTGGAAGCTGGTGACCCCAAGATGCAGACGCAGGTACTGTGCAGAATCTACTCTGGCAAGGGCAGCTGTAGCAATGCTGTGCCAGTAGTGTTATGTCTGTGTTCAGCAGCGATGGCCCTGGCATCCTTGTTGGACCAGCTCTAGGTGTGATTTTGGACATAGCTCCTTGCTATGGGACTCCTAAACTGGTTCTTTAGGCCTTTTTTTTTTTAGAGCGTATGTGAGGTGCCTGATAGCCTTTTATTTAACCAACCCTTTCTTTGCCCGAGTAACCAGAATTGGGGTTGGCAGCTTGCAGATAGAACCCTGCTTTACTCACATAGATTACCAGCATCAGCACTTTCAAGGACAGAGGGCAGAACACAGTTGTCTATATAACTGAAGTGACATACCCCTAATGCACAAGAGTTGTGTAAAGCTCTTGGCTTGCAGGTAAATGAGTAGTCACAATACTTAACAAGAGGATCTTGTGCTATATATGCAGTGACATGATTAATGTCACAGGGTTTTCCCTAGAAGAGAACCCCAAAATATTGCTGTGATTGTAGAGATGGCAAAAATGTAGATGTAGAAATAGCTGTGGAGCTTCTTTTTAAAAATATTTTTATCGTGGTAAAATATAACAAAATTTTCCATTTTAACCATTTTAAATGTACAATTTAGTGACATTAATTACATTTACAGTGTTGTACAACCATCACCACTATCAATATCCAAAACTTTCCATCACCTCAAACAGAAATTCTTTACTCATTAAGCACTAACGCTCATTTCCCCTCCCCCTAAGCCCCTATTTACTGTAGCATCAAAAAGAATAAAATGGAAGACTTAATACTGTTAAAACGGCAGTACTCCTCAAATTGATCCATATAGATCCAACACAGTTCTTATTAAAATTCTAGCTGACTTACTTGTAAAATTGACAAGTTGATCCTAATATTTATATGGAAATTCAAGGGACCCAGAACAGCCAAAACAATCTTGAAAAAAAGAACAAAGTATGAGGACTCACATTTCCTAATTTGAGAACTTTCTACAAAGCTACAGTAATCATACTGGTATAAGAATGGACATATAGATCAATGAAATAGAATTGAGAGTCCAGAAATAAATCTTCAACTTTATGGTTAATTGATTTTTGACAAGAGTGCCAAGACAATTCAATGGGAAAGAATAGTCTTTTCAAGAAACGACTATTCAAATGTAAATATCCAGAAAAGCTGGATATTCACAAGCAAAAGAGTGAAGTTGGACTCCTACATAACACCATACTATGGTCTGAATGTTTCTGGCCCCCTAAAATTCATGTGTTGAAACCTAATCACCAATGTTAAGGTGATTAGGAGGTGGGGCTGTTGGGAGGGCTGCACCTCATCGTTGGTATTAGTGCCTTTATAAAAGAGGCCCCAGAGAGCTGCCTTGCCCCTTCTGCAGATGAGAACACAGGGAAAAGACACTGTTCTGTGAACTAGGAAGTAGGTTTTTACCAGACACTAAATGTGCCAGCACCTTGATCTTGGACTTCCTAGCCTCCAGAACTGTGAGAAATAAATTTCTGTTGTTTATAAGCTACCCAGTTTATGGTATTTTGTTATAGCAGCCCGAATGGACTAAGACACACCATATACAAAAATCAGCTCAAAAATGGATCAATGACCTAAATGAAAGAGGTGGAGAAGGCATATGGAAGATGGCAAGAGGAGGGAAGGTTTTATGGGCCAGGCCTTGAAGGGGCACCTGTCACTCCTGCTCCCATTTCATTGTCTATGGAAATCATCCATGTGGCAACTAGGAGAGCACATGGCCACTGGGAGGCTGGGAAGTGTGGTCCAGCTGTGTGCCCAGTGGAAGAGGAAATGATTTAGGTGAACGGTTAGCCATCTCTGCTACAAGGAGGTTGCCATAGGTTATTTCTATAAATCTTTGTAGTTCTGAAATACTCTTTGTATAAGCTCTCCCTCAGTGAGTTCTACAGTTTAAGACCTAAAAAGAAGCAAGAACAATAACAGTTAATTACCTTTTCTTTGGACATAAATAAAGGATAAAGTTCAGCCAATAAAGTTAACTTCACAGCAATCCTGTTTGCAAAAAATATGTTCTGTGACCTTGTGAACCTTCCTGATAGTCAAGGCATGATGCTGGCTTGAGACCATGATGATCTCTACTGATGTCTGGCCCGCCTCCATGCAAGATGGACAGATAGGCATGGTTCTCATTGTGGTATAGAAGCTAGTTAGATTAAGCTTTTCAAGATGACTGAACATTACCTTGTAGGAAGACAGACAAGCAGACTAGTAATGACTCAGAATGAAAATGAGATGTATGAATTAGATTCCATCGAAGATAGTCTGATGGCCATCAGAAAGGTGAATACTTCCCCATCAGGACCAGAGGATCCTCACCTCAGTGGCAGAATCAGAAGAGTAAATTTGCTCATTTGTCTAAGTCAGAGGCTCTTGAGAGCATTTGTTTTGTGAGTTTGACATATATATTCAACTGAAGAAGAAGTAATATTCCAGCTGTGAGTTTGTAATCTAATTGTGATGTGCTCTGTGAATATGATTACGGAGACTGATGGAAGAGCTAAAGAGAAACAGAATATAAAGGACATTAAATGAGGCACAGCACTGTTAATTTTCAAGAACTTGCATTCTGCAGTGTCTTCAGGGGTCTTGCCCAGATATGATAGGATCCTGAAAGTCTCTGTTATCATCCTTACCTATAGCATACATCTGGTTTCTAATGTGTTTAAAATTCATGACCCTATTTTAAGTTCTATGCTTAAGCTAAATGTTGCATTTTTTCCCAAAAGAATCACGGAAAGACTATAAACTAGTGATAGTCAAGAGAGGTCTGCAGAAGGTGTTAGTCCACGAAGTGTTTGTTACTAGTCCACCGTGAGATAAGCACAGAAATTGAGAGTGTTTAGAAACTTCTAAGGCAGTGTGTTATTTAAGCACACAACCAGTGGGCTCATCTTGTTGAACAAGGTATAGGCCAGTGTAGGGTAGTGTTCAACTTGTCTGGTGAGCTGCATGTGGTGCAAGCTCATTTTGGCCACATGCAGTATGCATTAGTGTGCATAATACAGACTGGGTGGCTTAAACAACAGAACTTTATTTTTTCATAGTTCCGGGGGCCAAAAGTCCAAGGTCAAGGTACTGGCAGGGTAGGTTTCATTCTGAGGCCTTTTCTCTTGGCTTGTGGATGTCCACCATCTCGCTGTGTCCATCTCGCTTCTTTGTGTGTACACAGAGAGAGAGCACGCGAGTTCTGATGTCTTCTCTTACAAGGACACTAAGCCTATTGTATCAGGGCTCTACCTTTATGACCTCATTTAACCTTAAATACCTCCTTGTAAGCCATTTCTCCAAATACAGTCACATTGGGAGTTAGGGCTTCAACATATGAATTTGGGAGGGACCCATTCAGTCCATGGCATAGTAGGACCATAAAGGACTGGGAATTTTTTTAAAAATTGGTTCTTCACCACAGATATTCTGAGAAGTACTGCTGTAGGCCTAATTAACCTAAACACAGCTGAATATTTTATAGAAGCAAGAAATAATTTGCTTTAGGTCAAAATGTTTGAATATTTATCAAATTTATATAATCTTGGCCTTCAGTAAAATTATCTTGTTTGAAATATTGACTCTTTAGAAGAGAGGAGAATGTAAAAACTGGATTGGACACTGAAAAAGATGAATTGAGTAGTTAATTCCTACAGAGGCCTTAGCTTGAGCTTGATGTAATTACAGCATGGTAGCTGTTCTTACAGCACAGCTGTCTTGTCTGTGCAGCTGACTCATACATCTGTGCCTCCACCTTCTTGCTCGGCTTTCTGGCTTCCTGAGGACATCTCCCCATGGCCATCCCTTAGTCACCACCATCACAGCCACTCAGAAGAGAGCATAGCTCCTCCCAGGACCCCACCTTGTGCTTCCTTCTTTCTCGTATTTTATCTCTCAACAAATAGAAATGATATTTTCATGGTTACTCACTTTGAAAGCATGGAACATTTTTTAGTGTTCCTCTTTTCCTTTGGAGATCTCTCTCCTCTCCCACCTTCTGATCCTGCCTCCAGAATGCCTTTCTCTTCATCCCCTTCTGTCTAAGGTGCTGTTCACCTTGTAGCAGGACACTGTTGTCATGTCTCATTTGTAGTATATTAGTGAGCACCTAATGACTCTCCTTGACTTCACTTTCTTCCTCTCCTGTCTAGTATTTGTGAAGCACAGTTCTCACTGTATTACTTGCAAGCTGAAAAAGCCCTCGTTGGTTTCCCTTTCTTATAAATAAAGTCTTGCCTCTTTAGCAAGGGAGTTGGGGTCCTCTGTAATCTGCCTCTTATCCACTTGTCTTTCTTCCCTGCTCTCCCACCACCCCACTCATTCAGCATGCAGTGTACCATGGGCACAGCTGTATTCTGCATTTTCCTGCTTCTGTGTCTTTGCCTGGAATTTTCTTTGCCCTAGAATTCTCTCCCACCCAATTTCAGCTTGTCAGAAGACCCCTTATCCTTCAAGGTCTAGGTTAGACGTCACCTTTCTCACAGTTTTCCCCAATCTTCCCATTTAGGATTAATGATTAATTAATGTGCTCCCATGGCATGTTGAGGTATCATCCAGTATTTTACCATATGACCTCTTTATTTTTATGATATAATCTCTTTGTACCTGGTATAGCACTCTTTGCTTTGAAATCTACTTCGATATTAATATAGTACATCAGCTTTCTGTTGACTGTTATTAGCATGGTATAACTTTTTATATCCTTTTACTTTGACCCTGTTTGTGTCTATATATTTCAAATATGTTTCTTTTTGGCAACGTATGATTAGGAGTTATGTTTTTTATCCAGTCTGACAATCTCAGCCTTTTAATTGGCATATTGTAGCATTTATATTTAATCTGGTTATTGATATGATTAGATTTAAGTCTATCAAACAGTAGTTCTGCCTTACTCATGGAGGATATGTTCTAAGACCCATAGTGGATGCCTGAAACTGGAGGTAGTACCAGACCCTATATATACTGTATTAGTTTGTTTTCTGTTGCTTATAACAGATTACCTGAAACTGGATAACTTATAAGGAAATGAAATTTCTTTCTTTCAGTTTTGGAGGCTGGGGTGTAAGTTGGACCAACTATAGACTTACCTTGTTTGTTTTTCATCTCTCAGGGATCACAGTCCTTCATTGCTAGATATCCAGTGTCTTGAAAACTGTATTTTATAAAGTTTGTGTGGTTTTATGATGATTGTGTTAGATGGGAGAATTACTCCATCTTGGTGGAGGTGGAAGTTGCCCATCAGGATATTTTTAGTAAGTAAGAATGTAATATATTTAATACAGTTAAGTGTGTAAGAAGAATGAAAATAAATTTTTTCTCATTTCCATAAATGGTGACTCCATCTTTCTAATTGCTAAAGCTAAAATCTTTGGCATCATTCTTGACTCATCTCTCACCCACCCCTAATCTAAAAATCTTGTTTACTCCACTTCAAAATATATCAGAATATGTATCAGAGTCTGACCACTCCTCATGACCTCTACTGCTAGCATTGTGGTCCAATCACACTTTATGATTTGGGGCAAATTACTGAATCTCTCTGTGCCTCAGTTCCTAATCTATAAGATAACGCATGATAATAGCATCACCTCATAACATTGCTATGAAGAGTAAATAAGTTACTATTTTTAAAGTGCTTAGAACAGATCCTGGTACATATTAAGCATGATGTGAATGTTCTTTAAATGAGAAGGGGCAGAGCTGGGACTCTCTCTCATGTCTGACTAGCTCCTGAGACATTGCTGCCCGTCTTTCCTCTGCTTCTCCCGTATGCCTAGGCTGTGCTCAGGGCTGGAAAATACAAAACGGTGAGAGGGTGGACCCCTTCCCAGAAGACAGTTGCTAAGTAGTTGGGTAACAGAGCCTAAATACCTGAAGCCGAAAGTAAATATGATAGAATCATGCACTGACATACATGAGATATCATGGGCTGCAGCCCAACCCTCTGGGACTTGTCCTGGTAAATGTGTCCAGGGGGCATGGGACAAGTGTCTCCTTAGCAGGGACTCTGACCCTTCTCCACAGTCCCACCGCAGCTTACATCCTGGGCCATCCTTTAAGGAAAGCACAGTCGGGAGCTCATGACAGGACCGTACTTCTTAACAATTTGGCCCTTGTTCTAGGGACCTCATTGTTGTGTGCGTGCCCCGCCCAGGAAAGCACCTTGGAGTGCAGGGCAGGGCCCTGGGGGCCACAAGGAGCCAGTGCTCCGACCCGACAGGCATGGATTTCACTTTACAGTGAAGAGCCCCCACATACTTTGTGAGTGGTTTCTGAATTCAAGAAAGCATTTTCTCCCTCCAGAGAAAGCTCATATTCTTGTCAGAGTACAGATGTGAGCCTCTTTGATCCTCTTGAGTATCAGTGCTACTTCAGGCTGTGTGTCCTAAAATTAAAAGTGGGGTGCTAAGGTGGTAACTACTGGAAGCGAAGGGCTCTGATTCTAACAGACATAGACAGAAAAACAAAAGAATATCTTCTGCCTAACTCTGTTTATCCATGATCATGATTTAACATGTGATGAAAGATGTTCATGTTTATTTTATAAAAGATTTTCAGGCAGAGATAGGGATTGGATGTTAGACAGACATTAATTTAATATGGGAGAATTTATGTAGACTCAACTTTAGGGCTAAATAGAACTGGAAATGTCAGTCTAGAGCTAGGATATTGTTAAATCATTTTTCTGGGATTTTGCAGATACTGTCAAGTCAATGAATAAATTGAAATATGGACTATATTTTGTTAATTCCTAAAAAAAAAAATCTAATTTGTGTTACTAGAGTAGTAGTAAAAAAGGTAAACAACCATAATGTACAAGCAAATTATGTTGGAAATATGATACTCACTTTTTATTTAGTGCATGTTGTCCTCCATTATTTTATTGGCTGTAACTCTTTTTGCATTAACTGTCTCTTGTATCATTTAAGCTATAGTCTTTAAAAGTGAAATCATTAAAGACATGAAAGTTTGAATGTTGCTTATAAAAATTCTCTAATTGGGCACATTAATCAAACTATACTATCTTGCTTATTAATGATTTGAATGAACTATGAATCATTTTTGCCACCTTGAGAATAGTGTGATTATGCTAAAACTAAATATGATTGTGTCCTATTTAAAAAGATAGTCTTTTTTTCAACTCTAGCTGGAGATCTGAATACCACAGAGAATGCAAACTCTGGCTGACTTAGTAAGAGACTTATTGAAGACCTTTTATGTAAATTTGATGGGTTTTAATTAAGCATCAATTGAACAAAATACATTTTTCAACTCTACAAGCTCACTTACTCCCTTGTACACAGTGGCATATTCAGTTAGTTCCAGGGATATGGGAGAAGGTGTTTAATGAGACTATGGCAAAATAATGTCTTCAAACTAAAAATTTATTGAGGTAATTGTAGATTCACATGTAGCTGAAAGAAGTAATATACAGAGGTCTCATGTACCCTTTATCCAGTTTCCTCCAGTGGTAATATTTTGCAGAACTGTAGAGCCATGTCACAATCAGGATATTTACATTGATGCAATCCAGTGATCTTATTCAGATTTCCCCGGTTTTACTTGTATTCATTTATGTGTGTGTGTATATGTGGGTGTGTATTTAGTTCTTTACAATTTTATCACATGTAGGTCATGTATCTATCACCACAGTCAAGATACAACACTGTTCTGTCACCGCAAGGATCCCTCTTGTTGTCACCATCCTACCCTCCATCCCTTGTCCCCCTGGTAACCACCAAAATCTGTTTTCCATTTCCAAAATTTTATCTTTTAAAAAATATTATATAGATGAAATCATACAGTATATAGCCATTTAGGATTGGCTGTTTTCACTCAGCACAGTTTGCTGGAGATTCATTCAAGTTATTGTGTGTATCAATAGTTTATTCCTTTTTATTGCTGAGTATTATTTCATGGTAAAAATGGTATATTATGTTCCACAATGTGTTTAAACATTCACCCACTAAAGGACATCTGGGCTGATTCCAGTTTTTGGCTATTACAAAGAAAGCTTATTATAAATAAACCTTTTGTGTGGGTTTTTGTGTAAACATAAGTTTTCATTTCTTTCAAATAAATGTCCAAGAGTAACATTGCTAGGTTGTATGCTAATTACGTGTTTAATTTGATAATAAGCTGCCAAACTGTTTTCCAGAATGGGTTTACCATTTTACATTCCCACCAGCAGTGTACGAATGATCCAGTTTCTCCACATCCTTGACAGAATTTGGTGTTGTCAGTAATCTTTATTTTAACCATTCTGATGGGTACGTAGTGATATTCCATAATTTGCATTTTCCTGTTGGCTAATGATGTTGAACACCATTTCAAATCATTTATTTGCCATCCGTAAATCCTCTTCAGTGAAATGTCTGTTCATATCTTTTACCCATTTTGCAACTGGATTTTTTTTTAACCATTGAATTTTTAAAATTCTTTATGTATCTTATGTAGTAGTTCTTTGTTGGATATGTGGTTTGCAAATATTTTCTCCCAGTCTATAGCTTCACATAAGCTTTCAAAAGTTTTTAATTTTGATAAGGTCCTCTTCATGACTTTTTAATGTTTGGTCTTTTTGGAAAAATAGGGAGGAGTACCTTCAATAGAATTAGAGCGTTTTTCTATTTTAATTATTTTATTCTTTGTTATGCTCTTCTTTCTTTTCTTCCACTTTCACTCTCTTTAACCACATAAACTTTTTTTGATTGTAAAAAATATTGTAAATTATTCGAATTTCAATTTATCTTCAGTGTTCTTAATGCTCTTAAATAAGTAACTTTGCATTTTTCTCTTGCCCTTTACAAACATCTGGAACATTCCTTTTCATTTGTGCACCTTGTTTGCAAGCATTTGTTAGTGACAGTTTATGCTCTTTAACATTCACATGCTAACTGTAGAATCGAATCGTTCCTTTCTTTTCAAAACCAGACCTATGTGCAGATGGCATTTCATTTTTTTCACAGTTAATAGTGACAGAGTGGCTCCCTAGAGCCCATAGAGGAGATCTCTGAGTTTGTACAATCATTTTCTCCTGATACAAAAGGGCTACCCCTATTCATCAGGATTTAAAGACATGCCCTTCCTGAGTGTCCCTGGTTACCAGGCCCACCAGTGACTCCTCTGCACTTCAGCAGTCATCAGAGATTTGTGATGTTTCCTACCTTCTATGCCTTTGTGGAGCGGTCGGCATTAGCAATGAGGGCATCAGGCAGTGCTGGCTGGTCAAGTGCTGACCTTCCAGGGGCCAGCAGTGGCAGGGGTCATGGGAGGAGTACCTCATACACTTGACCTGTCTGCATGTGGTGCACCAGTGAGGAAGAAGTCTTGGGTGAGGAGTGTGCCCTGGCCCCTGAGAGCCCTGAGCCTTGCCGAATACTACTTCTTTCCTCCCGTGAAGAAGGGGTGGGGGGAGGATAAGACCCACCTTCAAAGGGCATTTCAAAATGCCTCCCTCAAAGGGCATTTCAGAAAAATTTTCACATCTCTTTTTTTGTCCTGTCTGGACTCTGGTTAGAGAAGAAGGTACCTGGTGACTTCCCCGTGCTTAGGAAAAAAAGGAAATGTTACCAAGTCTGCTATCAAAAAAAGCACTGAAGTACTATTTTGTTTAATGAAACTGAAGTGACTTCTAGAATCTTTCAACAAATAGGAATTAGAACTCATACAGTTAATTCAATAAGGATTAATTAGCACCTACTTGGTGCCAGACACTTTTATTGGCAGTGGTGATACAACAGTGGACAAAAAGAAGGAAAGCCTCTGCACTCAGGGAGAATGTGTTTTAGGGAGAATTAAAATAAAGAACTAAATAAAATGTACTCATATGGTACTAATGTAGCTTATCAGTGATAAGTGCTCAGGGGAAAAATAAAGTGAGGAAGAGTGATGGGAGTGCCATGGTGGGGGCAAATACAGATGCAGGGAAGTTGGGCTGGGAGGCTTCCCAGAGAAGGTGACATCTGAGTCAAGACCTGAAGTGAGTGATGGGAATGCCATGCAGACACCTGGAGGAAGAGTGGTGCAGGCAGAGGGAACAAACAGCATAGTCGACCCAGTGATGGGCCTGGGCCTGGTGTGTTCAGGAACAGCAAAAAGGCTTGTGCAGCTGGACCACAGTGAGGAGAGGAAGAGTAGAAGTAGCTGAATCCAGAAAGATAATGTGGGAAGTGGCGAGGCAGATCACACAGGGCTTTTGGGGCATGGTCAAGACTTCGGCTCAGTTCTGGGTAGCATGGGAGCTGCCAGAGGGCTCTGAGCAGGGGAGTAGATGATCTGACCTGTGTGTGAGTGGGGCCACTCTGGCTGCTGTGTTGACTGGTGAATGCAAGGGATACAATCAGAGGCAGAGAGATCAGGTAGGAGGCCATGGCAATGGTCTAGGACAGCGACAGTGGACCAGGGGAAGAAATGTGGAGGTGGCTGAAATGTCTTCAAGGCCGAATCTGAAGGATTTGATATGTTGGAAGTGGGAGATAACAAAGAGAGTCACCAAGGATGACCTAAGGTTTGGGTTGCCTGAGAAACTTAGAAAATGGAATTGTCATTTCTGAGATAAGGATGCCATTATAAATAATTTATGACAAATAAAGTCCAGATAATACTGTAAGAGTATTTTATCTTTTTTTTAAAGGAAAGGATTAACAGAGTAAAGTACATTAAAGTGTACTCATTCTAAATTATAGTTCTGTGGGAAACTTATAGTTTCTTAAATATATTTCATTTATCGTCAAAATTTGTGGGAGGTATATTTTTCTTTTTTTTCTCTACTTATTTCCATCTTAAATCATTTATCATTTTTAGCTGTGCTGAGAAGCAAGGCACATATCTCTCTGCCACAGATTGAAACATAAAATTCATTTGTTCCACAAGTATCTTTTATCCCTATTATGCATGCTCGTAATATCCTGTTCCTATAGAGAGAATAAAAAAAGGACAGCTTCTGCCCTCAGGGACCATATTATTCAGTTGAGCATAATGAATGATGTGAAAACTGCTGAATAATAACAGATTCAAACAAACCCCCCTGGTTGATGGTTTTTCATTTCTTGACTTTGTGAATGTGTATGTCACCTCCTCTTCTGGAATATCTATCACAAAATGACAGTGTTTTGGTTTTGTGATCTGAAAGATGATTTACTGAGAAGAACATGTGAAGAAAACATGTTATATCATTCCTGATGAGTAAGACAGCCAATTGAAATTTTGAAGCACACCTCAAAGAAAGGGCTTTGATGTGGTGTAATTTGGGGTTTCACGGGTATCTGAGTAAACCCCTGGAGATGGTGAAATCTCGTGAAGAATACATGCGCCTCAGTCAGTTTGCTAGTGAAATAATGTTGAGGGATTTCAGTCTGTAGGCAGTCTTCATGCTAAGCAGGAAAAATGCTCTGACAAAGCAATTCTGATTTGAATCTGAATTTCTCATAGAAAAAGTGATGTAAAAGAGAATTCTGACCAGAGATCTGATGCTCAATATTTTATAGACATTACCATAAACATTGGATTTAACTATATTTTCAAGTAAAAGTGGCATGCTATTTAGTATAAAACTTATATAGTATTTGAAAACCCAATAACCATTAATGGCATTTTGTTATAGTGCTGACACTATCTCATACTGTACCAGAGAGCTGCTTTTGTTTTTATGTGTTCTACCTTAATTTTACAAAAGCAAATCAGAAAAACTGTTTTGAGCTTATGGAACTCAGATGAACTTCATTCAGATTTTTACAATAATCTTTGAAAGAGATTTTGTACTAGTTGGTAATTTTTGGAGAAAGTGATTCAGGAATAGTTTTCTATTTCTCATCCTGAGGCATTGTTGAAAAAATGTTTTCCTCGAAACTGCGTGAATTAACCTGATTCTTTAAAAACAGTACCTCTTTTAGCAAAGATAGTAAGTCTATGCCATCATGGCCCCAGCTGTAATCAGTTAGGTACCAATTACATTGCCCATCTGTTTCATAATTGTTATTTACATTTCTTAGTGGAGATAGTTCATGTTTTTCCCTTGGTTCCTCTGCCCTTTGCTTTTTTTGCACTGATGTTTTCACCTGTAGATCCCCTCTATTACAGCATTGTATAACAAAGCTTAGAGCTTCAGTGCAAATGGCAGCCTTACTCAGGTTTGCTCCACTGTAAAAACTCCTTATATCTCAGCTGTAAAATCGCCTGACTAGAATGCAATTTTTAGTAGGATGCATGACTGTATCCTATTAAATATTTAATAGGATGAGACTTTTCTTTACATGACAGCATTGAAAAATTCAAACAAATCAACTGTCAGAGCAGCCATAGCAGCCTGTAATCTGAGTCTGGCCTAAAACCTGTTAGAAACTATTCCTTTTAGTTTCTGCAGAGTTGATTTCATTGCCACGTGAGAAAATTCATTTTTGTGTTATGGTGATAACTCACTCTTTCTTTGCCACTACGCTCTCTTTGTGCACATTCACTACGCTCTCCCTGAATCACATAGCGTATCTCTGTACGATCTCTTCATTGCTGCTTCAGCTTCTGGTTGATGTTGCAGGAAACAGATAAACTTGCTTTGTGACTTTGGAGCTGTCACATTCAGTCTCTGGGTCTACTTTCTTCTCATCTACTGGGATAAATATTAGTAGTGATCTATTTGTAAAATTTGGATTTCCTAAGAGAAAGAGAATTACGTGATACACCCCACTCCCACCCTCCGAAAAGAAATCAGAATAAATGAGAAAGTTTCTTTCAATATTGGAGGGTATTTAAACGTGTTTTAAGCCACTAGAGGGAGCCAATATTGTTCTGATTTCTGAATCCTAATGTTTAACAGCTTGATTTTATTGGCTATAAAAAAGGATATGTCCAACCAATGATTTACATATCCATAACTATAGTGATCTTCTTTAGTTTGCATTTTTTCCTTTTTTCCCCCATATTTTTATTGTGGTAAAATACACATACCATAAAATTTAACATCTTGACCATTTATAAGTGTACAGTTCAGTGGTATTAAATAAATTCATCATGTTGTGCCACCATCACCACCATCCATCTCCATTACTCTTTTCATCTCATAAAACAGAAACTTTGTACCCATTAAACAATAACTCCCCATTTCTCCCTCCACCCAGCTTCTGGCAACAACCACCATTCTTTTTGTTTCTAGAGTTTTGACTACACTAAGTACCTCATTTAAGTGGAATAATAGAGTTGTCTATTTGTGGCTGGCTTATTTCACTTAGCATAGTGTCCTCATGGTTCATCCATGTTGTAGCATGTGTCAGAATTTCCTCCCTTTTTAAGGCTGAGTAATATGCCATTGCATGTATATACCACATTTTGCTTATCCATTCATCTAGGATGGACACTTGGGTTGCTTCCATATTTTAGCTATTATGAATAATGTTTTATGAACCTTGTTTACAAATATCTCTTCAAGACCCTGCTTTCAGTTCTTTTGGTTGTATACCCAGAAGCGGAACTGCTGGATCATATAGTAGTTCTATGTTTAATTTTTTGAGGAATTGTCATACTGTTTTCCACAGCAGCAGCACCATTTTACATTCCCACCAGTGATGCACAAGAGCTTTGATTTCTCCGTATCCTTGCTGACACTTGTTATTTTTTCTTTGTTTTTAATAGTAGCCATCCTAATGAGTTTGAGCTGGTCCTTAGGTTGCTTTTAAGGAGAAAAGTGGAAGATCACCAAATGGAGACCATTGTTTACGCTGGTGTTCTTGTACTCTGTGTCACAGAATGTGATGTGGGTGAAGGAATTTGAGAGAGGACAGTTTGATGGCTCCTTGGCTAGGGCCTGTGGCTATCCTCATCCCCATCTCCATAGCACTCACCGTCATCTGCCACCACCTCTCTTTCTACCGATTTCTGGACAGAGTTAGTTTCATTCAGCAGAATATCAGTCATGTGTAGACATTACTGTGCCAGGCTGTGTGGCAAATCGGAAGGTGAATAATCAGCTGTCTTTCTTGTCAGGGTAAGAATATTAGTGTTCAGTGTTCCCAGGGAGTGTGTTTTGGCCTCTTTCAATTTTTCTTCCCCTTTCTCTCCTCTGCCTCTCCCCTGAGGAACTTTATCCTCGTGATTTCTCAGATCCCTTTCACCACTTCAAATTCTCTAGGCTTTCTATCTTTCTGTCAATCAAGTTGTTTTATTGTCTTTTTAAAATCTTTGAAATTTTTAAAATTTTACACCTCCTATCTCAGTGCAACTAATTTATTTACTGAGAGATTGAGTTGATTCAGCTCTGCACACAGCAGCCTCCCAAACCCTCTCACAAACATTTCAATGGGATGCTTCGCCTTTTGTTTGTTTCTTTGACCACTGTTCTTCGTTGAGCTATAAGAAGTCAGGTAGATCTGGAAGCTTGTGCAGCCTTTCTAAACCTTCTTAGATTATACCAACCCAATTCAGAATACATACACTGATAAAGCTAGGATCTTCATTGGGATAATTTCTTTAATGGCTGCGGGTGTGTACTAATGAATCTACTTAGTGTTTAAAAGATCTTCTGTTAATTACATTCAAGTGTGGTTTTACTATTGGTTAAGGGCAGAAGTTTGAGATTACACCACATTTCACTGATTCTACGGGTGCATTTTTTCACATTTTAACACCTCTGAAATTGAATGCATTTCATAATGGCTGTTAGATGGTTGTCGTGTTGTGGTTGCCATTGTCAACGTGGATAAATTTGAGTGTCAACACATGGGCATTCCTGTAGCATGACTTGGCAACTGCAGCTCCTCATGGTTTGAGTAACAAGGAAAATGAATCCTGAGTGGGGCTGTAAACCTTTCACGGACCCCTTCTGATAAGCTCAGGAAAGCACTAGCAATGAAACGTGCAAATGAGTGTGAACTGCTTGGAAGTAAATACAGTGTGACTGCTGTATCACCTACACTGCTGAGGCCACAAAAGATGATTTTGTATTTGGAAAACTGCATTATCAACTCTGAGATAAAACTTGATTTAGAAGTGTTGTACTCTGAATGTTAAAAAAAAATTTTTTAGCTGCAAATTAACCAGTATATTATGTTTACATTTTCTTTTATACCTGTTATGTAGCACAAGAGTGATGATAAAAAAAAATCTGTCTAAAGAGTTTAAAAGAACCCCTTCAAATTAGAATTCCAGATGATAAGAACACATCGTATAATTGTTTAGTTGGCAGTATTTGTTCTTTCTCAGTGGTACATGAGAGTGGTGTGTCTTATAGTTTATGGCATCTTAGATTGGATGCGATAAGGTAATAGTAGGAAGTATGATTTTGCCTCCCATTTCTGACCTTTCTTCTCTCCAGCTCCCAGTTTTTTGTGCTGCTGCAGATTCTGGCGTCTGTGCTTTGCACATGCCCTCTTCCTCTGCTCAGTGGTCCCGTCTGCCTGCTGAAGTCCTACTCTTCCTTTGGGGCCCAACCTAAGACATACTTTCTCTGCCAAGCCTTTGTTGGTAAAAGCTTATCCCATCTAGAGCATTTCTTTATAAGTGTCCTTGTATGGAGGTGTATAATTTGAACTACAGTTGAGAATATGTTGCTCTGCAAATGTTTTGTGTTTGCTTCATGACAGGATTCCTCCACTGTAGTAGATCGTAAGCTCTTTGTGATAGGGTCTGTGTCTTCTACATTCCCATTATTTTGCCCATAATGCCCAGGATTACTGTGTTCTCACTTGATAAAGTTGAGTTTAGCCCCAGTCTTTTACTAGTAAGTTGCCTGCACCATTGTCAGAAATATGAAGGCATGAAAAACAAGGGCAAATCCTTTAACTGCCCCCTCTAGTGGTTTCCCTAGCTGAGCTCTAGAACCACAGCGGAGAAAGCCCAAGGTGATCCCCTGGTCATGCCTGTGGTGTGATTTTAGCTGCTTCTTCAGTACCCACCATGCCCTCAAGTCACTCAGGTGTGAGACCTTACCCCCAGTGTCCCACACACCACAACCTCAAGACTGTCACATTGTAGAACCATTTGTTGATGAAATAACTTGTGTGTATCTGCCATACATATAGCAAGGGCTGAACTGTTTCATAGCACTGAGTACAAGAAATGTTACATCATCTTATTTTTCTGAAGTTTATTCCCCTCTGAACCCCACTTGATGAAAAGGATGGTTTCATTCATGTGCCGACTGCTCTTTGCCTTCCTGTCTGGGAATGTGCAAGAATAACAGGGAGGATTGTGTTTTTTGAAAAACAAGGGATGTTTACTTTGCGGGTAAATGCTTCCCCATCTAGAGCATTTCTTTATATTCAGTGTCCTTGTAGGGAGGTATATAAATTGAACTACACTTGAGAATATGTTTTTCTGGAAATGTTTTGTGTTTGCTTCGTGACATCAGTAAATGTCAGCTGTCGTAAGCTGCATAGTGCAGACTACACAGTAGAGGAAAGGAAATGGCTGGTTTCCTCTGTACCATGCTTTGGACCAGGGATCCTTTGCTCAGGTTTTGAAGGCCACAGGCATTGATGTTTAGTCCCCGTCTCCCCTCCACAGGCCACCCCATCAGAGTTTCTGTTGCTTCCTAGGACATGCAGGGGGCAAGCCCTGGTAGGTAGGTAGGTTACACTCCCCTCAGTGAGTGTCCTCCCAGATTAGGGCACATCTACTCCCACTGCACAGCTCCCCTCAATCAGCTAGATTTTGGGGGGCTGGGGAGTAGATGGCCTGCCTGATGTGTACCACCCATCTTCTGTGGAGGCCTTAGAAATCCCCAAGGCTGGAGCACACAGGGGCTTCCCAAGCAGTGGGAGAGAAAAACAGCTCCCACAGTCTCCCTGCTGCACCTGCTAACAGCCAGACAGTGGCCAGACCAGTCGTCCATGTCTTATCCTGCTGCACGTGACACTTCACAGTACAGAACGAGACTTCAGTGCTTCATGCTTTTTAAAAAATACGTGAGCAGAGATTTATCATACTTAAATTATTTTAAAGTAATTACCAGGTTGTTAATGCTTGATTTATAACAGAAAATTTATTTTGATATGGATACAATATGTGAGTCATTGCATATTAGTAGTACAGAGATTGTGCAACAAAATTAGAAATTAAGTATCAGCATTAAGACACATACCATGAATTTCATTTTCAGATTCTTTCAGTTCATGTTTAGGATAGCTCAATTTCTACTGGTTTTTCTTTTTTCTTTGCATATATCTTAAAAGCATTATTAAAGATACTATATTTGGGGTGAATTCTGTAGTTCTACCAATGAGTTTGCCACAGGGAATAGCCACCCCCACCACTCCCCATCCCCCTAGCCCCCCACAAACAACAGGCATATGAAGGTTCTTCAGGAGAGCAGAGGACATCTGGGAGGCGGTGGTGTTGCCCCCCTTCCTCACCCTGGGGACTTGGGCTCCTGGGAGATGTCTGTCTTGGGGACAGCTTCACAGGGGTTCAGTGAGATGGAATCTTTATTAGCTCTAGGCCTACACTGCTGAGGGAACACAATCTGAAAGGGAGACCCTTCAGCTCCTTTTCTGGGACTGGGGTTTTCCTTGATCAAAACAGCAGCAGGAGTGTGTGCTGTTTGCCAAAGAATGGAACTGTGAAGACAGTTCCCCCAAAGAAAGAAAAGGTGAAAGATAAGCATGTTGGGAGAGGGGTTATGTGGCTAGGGGATGCTTTTCTTTATAGTAGTTCCCCATATCTGCAGGGGATGTGTTCCAAGCCCCCAGTGGATGCCTGAAACCTCAGGTAGTACTGAATCCTATATATACTGCTTTCTCCTATACCTATATACTATGATAAAGCTTAATTTATAAGTTAAGCACAGTATAAGATTAACAATAATAACTAATAGAACAATTATAACAATATGCCAGAATCACCATTCTTGCACTTTGGGGCCATTATTAAGTAAAATAAGGGTTCCTTGAACACATGCACTGCGATACAGTGACAGGGGATCTGAAGACTGAGACAGCTATCCAGGACCAAGAACCAGTAGCGTCTACAGTGTGGTGACTCTGGACAAAGAAATGATTCACATCCCGGGCAGATTTCATCACACTACTCAGAACGGCTCACAATTTAAAATTATGAACTGCTTATTTCTGGAATTTTCCATTTAATATTTTTGGACTGTAGTTTACTGCAGGTAACTGAAACCTTGGAAAATGAAACCATGGATAAAGGGGGGAGTACTGTATCTTGTGAACTATTAATTAAAGTTTTCTGTATTTACTTTTTAAATTATAAAAGTGTACTTGGCTTTTTGCAACCAGGTAAAGAATATAGAGATTTCCTTATTGTGCACATGATGACATGTATGCACCTAGATGAGATTGCATTTTCTTCCCTAAGGATAGGGGAGTGGGAATTATACTAAGGCATTGACAGTGCAGTAGGTTTATTGTCCCCACTTAATTCAAAATCACGAAAATCCTTTAAAATGTAATGGAAAAAAAAGAAATGCTCGTAGATGTACTCTTCATCCCTCTACCAAAGAGAATTCTGTAGTTCCTAGCCCAGTCCCATCTCTCCCCATAATTCAAAGCAGAGTTGTTCTTTGACTTTAAGGATGCCAAAAATGAAGATGATCAAAGAGTAGGGATTCTGAAGCTGAGAGGCGACAGGGGCCTGAGCATGAGAGGTTAAATCAATGTACATCTTCAGGAGCAGGAAGAGGAAAGGGGGAAGAGAACAAAAAATTAACAGCAGAATTTGAATCTCTGTTTGGGCTTGGTTTCGTTGGGTAGCTGTGGCTGGGGGGTAGTAGGGTGTGGCTGGAGTGGGAAGCCAAAGGAGAAACTTCAGAGAAGTGGAGTGTGGAGAAAACTGGTGAAAGAAAGAGCAGTGTGGTAAGTATCATGTGAAAAATGTGGATAAAGAATTGCTCATAAATTGCTTTTTGGTTCCTGATTTGTGCATCTGAAATTTAGTACTCCTAAGGGATAGACCATTAGGGAACTGTTTGTCATGGCTGTAATGGGGTTGCATATGTCAATATACACATAAATATATATATATCTCACTGTTTGTAACAGCTACAAAATATCCCACAGGGTCCAGCCTTTCTCCTGTTGGTAGGCAGATTGCAGATAGTTTGAGTTACCAGCAGTGGTAACTTTTATATACACATATCTTTCAACAGGGTACATACACATCCCTAAAAGTGGGATTGCTGGAGCATAGGTACAATTTTTATTTTAATAGGTACAGGGAGATCATCTTAGCAAAAGTGTCCTGACCAGCTATATGTGAGAGCCCCATTTTCATATACCCTACTATCTATCCTCCATTTAAATTTTCTTTTCCAGATCGGACAGGCAAAAACGTCATCTTAGGTTGCCTTAGTTTGCACTTCCTGATCAGCGGTGAGAATGAACACTATCCTGTTATGTTGCATGGCCACCTGCATTGCTTCATCTGTGAGGTTGCTTACACATGATGTAAGCTCATTTTTATTTTGAGTAGTTAATTTTTTTTTATCGGTTTGCAAGAATTTTGTATATTAAGTATATTAGCTCTTTGATGGTCACATGTTACAAATATTTGCTTTCCATCTATTTATCTTTTAATTTTGTCTCTGGTATATACGAGGGTAGTTCAAAAAGTTTGTTTTCTATTTGGAAAAATAGAATTAAAAGATAATACAAGTATTTCCACGAACTTTTTGAAGTACCCACCTATTGCGTATGTACTTTTTTCCCTTTTTTATATAGCCCAAGTTTATATTTTTTAAAAATTTCTCCTGTATTCTCCTGGTTTCCTGTCTTGCTCAAGAAGACTTCCAAATAAGACTTCTCAAAATTTCTTGGAAGGTTTTTGAATTTTGCTTTGTTTGCTTAGTGTATTATTTGTATTTAGATGTTCAATTCACTTGGAAATTATGTTTTTTTTTCAGATTTTGTCCTTTATTCAGTTGAATACTTTTAAAAAATAACAACAGCAGGAACAGTAGCTTTATATTGTTTATATAAACCATTCTAATATATAAGAATGTGAAAGTTTGAGGAATAGAAAATTATAGCAAAGAATAGCAAAAAGAAAGCTGGTGAAGTTTGGTTTGTATTTGACAAAACAATCTTTAAGGTACAATATTTACTTAAAATAAAAAGGGGTTGCTTTATAATCACTATTTTTTCCCCAATTCTCCAGGAAAATATAAAAATACAAACATTGGCATTTAATAATATGGATTTATTTATTTTTAATTTTTTAAAATTTATTTTTTATTAGCATATTCATTGTTACAAATCATACTTATTCTTTATGTCCCTTATCCAATCACCCACTCCCCTTCCCCCCGTTCCCCTCTCCTTCCCGTTTCCCCCTTCTCCTCCCCCTCCTCCCCTCTAATAACCACAGATTTGTTCTCTCCATCTGATAGATTAACTGTTCCTCTGTTGGTTTGTTGCCTAGATGATCTGTCCAGTACTGAGACAGGTGTGATAAGTCCTCCCCTATTATTGTAAATCAGATGCTTCTTCTATTACTCTGGAGTGTGCTTTGTGTTTTTGTGTTCTTTTTTAAAATTTTTTTATTTTTTGTTTTTTTTTTTTTTTGGTCTCTGCTCGTGCCTCTCCTTGTGTTAGTGCAGTTGAGAGGGTTGAGAGTCTGCATGCCATCTGCATGGTGACTGTGACTGCTGCTATAGAGACTAACCACTTTTGCAGCAGCCATGGCAATTGTGGTGGCTATGATGGGCTACCCACGTGGAAATGGTGTTTTTGGTATGCTCTTTACCTGGTTGTAACTGGGTTCAGCTTCCCCCAGCTCCATGCCCCATTCTAAGATATTGTTGTGGAGCAGTTGGGGGAGAGGAGGAGAGGGGGCAAAGGGAAGGGGTAGGGAAATAGGGTGGGAAGAGGAGGAAGGAGGAGAAGCATGATCGAGGTCCATGGTACCCCCCTCATTCTAGAGGGGAGACCAAGAGGCTTCCAGCAGTAGCTCAGTTGTTGCTGGGCTGGATGCAGATGTCAGTGTGTGGCTGAAGCCCTTGGACCCCCACTGCCCCAGCTTGGGAGCCTGGGGTGTCTCTGGTGGTGGCTTGGTGGTTGTCGCTGGGCTGGTTGAGGATGGTGGGCATGATGGTGGCTGAGGCCCTTGGTTCCCCACTGCCCTGACTTGGGAGCCCGGGTGCTTCCTGCGTCAGTTCAGTGGTCATCACTGGGCTGGTTGCAGATATCAGGGGGCATGGCTGAGGTCCATGGCCCTCCCCACTCCCTGGCTTGGGAGCCCAGGGGCTTCCAGTCCTTCTAGGTTTTATAGGTGTTCTTTGGTGGTGTTAGACCTTTACTAGTTAATATTGAACTTTGTCTCTGATCTGTGGGTATTTTGTTTTTTCTATCAGTTCTGTGTTGGATTATTTGCTATTTTGTTGTCCTTTGCTTACTTCTAAAATGGGGGAACTTCCTATGGGGACCAGCACTTGAGCTCTGTGGTTGAGCTAAGCTAAGTTACCTCATTGCTGCTGATTCCCTGGGGAAGGCTTTTTGTGCAGCTTAGGTTTTAATTGTTGACCTCGTATGTGCTTTTGGGTCTCATGAAGTCTTGTACACATGGGTTGTGTGGAAACTCTGGTCTGGGCCTGAGTCTTTTCAGCAAACTGCACCCCCTGCAGTTCTATATTCCTGACCGGTCTCCACTGAATGGTCCTGCACTGAATGGAGGGCAGATCAGCTGTCCATGCTGTGCCCCAGTGTTTCCCCAGTGGCCCGTCTCCCCCACCACCTGTGCTCCAAACACTTCTCATGGGACAGACAGTCCATGTGCTGGTCCCTTGCAATGACTCACAGGCCTCTGAATGGTTCCTTTTTTCTGTTGTCTGTGGCTGCTTGCTGCAATGTGGATCCACGGGAACTCTGTTAATGGTCTTGCTGGCCTGGGGGCCACCAAGGTCCTCTTCTCCCCTGCCACCTCCAAGCAATTTCATAAGAAGGACACAGCTGCAGTTTTTGCCAGCAGTTGCTCCATGTGCTCACCAGGGCCAGCCTTGAAGCAGCTGGGGCTCGAAATGGTGGGAGCGAACCTTTCTTTCTCTCATTGTGGCTTCTCCTGCCTTCAAGAACTCTATAGGTCTTTCCTCCTCTTCCCCTGAGCTGCAGAAGCCCCAGCTTGGCTGTCGTTGCTTTTTAATAGTTGCGAATTGGTTGATTTGTGGAAGAGAGTGACGCTGGTGACAATCTACTCTGCAGTCTTGAGTGGAAGCCAGTCGGAAATTATTTTCGTTTTTGAAGTAGGGGTCCAACTTCACTTTTCCAAAGGAAGAGCCATTTATATTCATACCATTTATTAAACCATCATTTTCAGTAACCTAAAGTACCACCTTTATCACATGCATTTTGAGGTTCTCTATTGTATTTCACTAATCTTCTTGTCTGTTTTTAAGACAAGCCATATTGTTTTGATTGTAGTTGTTACAGTAAATTTTAGTATTTGGTAGCACTTTTTTTTCCCTAAAAGTTTTCTTCCAATTTTTCCTTAAAAATTTGTTGGTAATTCTTATACATTTATTTTTCCATATAAACTTTAAAATTATTTAGTTCACTTTCAACAAAATTCATTGGGCTTTGATTGAAATTATATTTACTTTATTTATGATTCGGAAAAATTAACGCTTTTGTGATAAATGTACCCATCTAAGAATACTGTATTCACTATCTCCATTTATCAATGTCTTTTTGTATATTCTTCAATAAAATTTTATGGTTCTTTCATATAAGCTCTGTACCTTTCTTTTTTTTTTTTTAGGTAATAAAGTCTTATTATTAACTTTTTTAAAATTTATTTATTTATTTATTTATTTCCGATATACAATGTGGTTGATTATTGTTGCCCATTACCGAAACCTCCCTCCCTCCTCCCTCTCCCCCCTCCCACCCAACAATGTCCTTTCTGTTTGCTTGTCATACCAACTTAAGGATTTGTAGTTGTTATGTCTTCTTCCCGCCTCCCCCCCACTGGTTTTTGTGTGTGTGTGTGTGAATTTACTTATTTATTTTTAGCTCCCACCAATAAGTGAGAACATGTGGTATTTCTCATATCTTTCTTTTTCTTTGGTAATTCATTTCATTTATTGCTCCTGTTAATAGTTATTTTTCTAATCAATCTCCACTTTTTAACTAGTTATTACTAGTATGAAGAAAAGCTTTTAAAAAATGTTTATATCCAGCATCTATTAAGCTCTCTTATTAGTTTTGTTTGGTTGTTATTTCTTGGGTTTATACTCATAGCTGCAAGTAAGGATAATGTTTTCTTGTGTCTGCTAATCCTTACACCGTTTATTTTATGCCTTTCTTAATTGCATTAGCTAGGGCCTCCAAAATAATAATGCAACATCCCTGTCTTAATCTTGACTTGAGTAGTAATGGTTGTAGTATTTCACCATTTAATAAGTTGTTTGCTGTAGATTTGTAGTAAATAGCCTTTATACTATTTAAGTATCTTTTTCTACTTCTGTTTTAGGTAGTTTTTTGTTTATCTGCTTGTTTTAGTTAGGAATGACTATCAAATTTTACTGAATGATTTTTTAGCCTCTATGTTTTATTGATATGGTTTTTATCTTTTCACTTTTTAAAAAATGTAATAAATTATGTTGATGGTTTTTTCTAATATTGAGCTGTCTCTGCATTCCTGAAATAAACCATGCTTGGTTATGGTATATTCTGTTAATTCACTTCTTGGTTCTGTTTGCCAGTACTTGACTTGGAATCTTTGCATCAATATTTATAAGTGAAATTGGTCTCTGTTTTTCTTTATCAGGTTATGGTATTAAGGATATTCTATCTACTTAGAATGAATTGAGAGAGCTTTCCATCCTTTACTGTGGTCTAGACGAGTTTGAGTACATAGCAATATCTGTTCTGTGGTGATGTCTATGGTCTAATGTTAGTAAGAGTGTAGGGTATTACTGAGCTTTTAATCTTCACTATTATGATTTAAAAGTATAAACATACTGTTTTAAAAGGAGATTTCTAAAATACTTTTAATCACCTTGGATCTCTTCCGAGTTGCCAGGATTTTGGGTTGTTGTTTTGCTTTTTATTTCACCTGTGATGAAAAGTTTTAGAATTTTAGTAATTTTTAGGCCGAAAGCTTATTGCAACAGGAAGGAGTATTTGGAGGGGAGGGGTACTCACACACCATCCAAGACTTGTTTTTGAATACTTGGAGATCTGAGAAGGGGAAGGCACCTAGATTTAGGAGGAGAAAGGGAGGACATGGCAAATATCAAAAGTCTGGCTCCAGCCCTGACTCCTTGCAAGCCAAGTGACTTTAATTGAGCCTTCTCTGAGCTAGGCTGTTTTTCCTTATCCACATGTCATGTTGATCACTGCCCCATGCAGTTGCTGTGAGGATCAGAATAATGTTCAAGGACTGCTACACCCTTAAAGCACTATATTGGTACAAAGGGTTTATTCTTTTCAGATGATTAGTTATAATAAAAGACCTCTTCAATGAAAAGAGATTTCTATGTGTAAATATTTAGGTAGTTGTTGATTTATTGTAAGACAATCTTTTTTGATCAGGGTCACTAATGACCATGAGAAAATAAACACGTTTTGAATTTTGTTAAGTACCCTCAATTTTAAAGATGTTACACTTTACCCCAGTGAGCCAGGTCCAGGTAACACTTTAATATGCTGGTGCCTTTAGTAATAATAGAAAGTTAACAAAATACTAGCTCATTTATTTTGTGGGCATCACTACACCTTCTGCTATTTTTCTTGACTTATTATAGAGAAAGGTTTTTCTATGCCCTTTATTTTGTCACCTGGAAAAGAGGCCATTTTGTAGCTAAATACTTCTCTAGCTCAAAGAAGAAAAAAGTAAAATAATTTTCTCTGGCATGCATTTTCAGTACCAGCTAATTGAATCACAACATGGTTTTTCTATGCCCTTTATTTTGTCACCTGGAAAAGAGGCCATTTTGTAGCTAAATACTTCTCTAGCTCAAAGAAGAAAAAGTAAAATAATTTTCTCTGGCATGCATTTTCAGTACCAGCTAATTGAATCACAACATGTTCTAAGCACCTGAAATGAAAGTTATTTGAAGAGTCCATTCTGTCAAACTGTGTAATCTCCATAGTCTTATTGTGAAAACTTGCTTTTTTGCCCCTGTGTTTTCAGTAGTCACCATGAGGAATATATAATCAGCTCACACTGGGCCCCTACTCAGCAGTACAGTAAGCTGCAAACACATGATCTCCAGATGCTTGGCTGATTGGTCATGTCCGTTTGGGGAGAACACAGTACCCACTACCATAATCTATCATAAGGATAGTATTGGGTTATGAATCCATTGAGCAGTGTGAGGTGCTATGGGGACTGATTTTTGAATTTTGTGTCTATTGCACGGTTAGGAAGCAGCCAAGTGTTTTGTGTTGCCCCAGAACACATCAGTATGAAGTGTTACACAGGAATCTATTTCTAGAAGCTTGACTCCTCTGATGAAACAATTTTACAACACAAGTGGAAAGAACAAAAACGTACCACCTGAAGAAAAAAATTGTAAGATCACCAAAACGCTATAAAAATTTATAGTTACTGAATTGAGACAAAGGCATAAGGCCTAGGAAGCAGATCTTTTTTACTCTGGGTAGAGTCACCCAGGAGGTCATTCTTTCCACAACAAATGAACAGAAAAAGGAAAATAAGAAATATGTTTTTTCAAAAAAAGGAATGATCATCTTGTTGGATTCCTACTTTGTGGCATTTGGTGCTGATCACCCACCAGCGTCCCAGAGCACAGGAAGCTTATAACATAAAATCATTAGCTTGTAGGAGAAGATGTAATTAAATAATTCTTAAACATGACCAAAAATTGAATCTCTTAAGAGATAAATTTAATAAGCAATCTCTTTCTTTACCATCAATGTCCTATTTATTGGATTGCTTGCCCATTACCTGTTTTTGGAAGATGGCCTCCCTCGCTCCCCCATCCCTCCGCTGACTGCAGTGAGTGCAGCCATGGCTCCTGGTGGGGGCTGTGTCCCTACCCCTGCCCCGTTCCTTGCTCAGTGGTGAGCACATGAGCATGCAGCCTAGGCTCCATCGTGTGACTCTTCCTTGGAGGATTTGCAGTTGTCACGAAGGGGAGTCCATCTTGTTCTGGCTACTCTCCTGGAGAGGAGATCTAGAGGCCCCTGAAGGTTCTCTGAAAAACCAATTAATAAATACAGGTTAATATGAAGAAAAGACATAAATTTTATTATATCATAGTTTTACGTGACATGGGAGCTTTCAGAATGAAGACCCAGAGATATAGGGATAATGTTCATTTTTATGCTTAGGTTCTGTGAAGCAGGAACAGCTGTGTAGAAACATGATTGGACAAGAAAAGTGTGATCTAATGCTAATAGACTGAGTGGGGAAACCCAGCAAGGCCCATCTGTTCAGATTCTTCTTGGCCTCTGTGTGTAGCATTCCTTCCTCCAGGGTACAGGGCAGGACCCTATGTGGAATAGGGGTCTTATGACTACAATCAGACAAGGCAGGTCAGAGAATTTCTTTGTGGCAAGTTCCAAGACAGAAAGGTGGGGTCAGAGAGGGAGGTTAGAGTATAATTTTAGTCTTTATGGCTGGCTTTGGGGGAAGGGGTTCTGGTTTCTATGATCTGCCTTAGGGAAGAGGGTTTCTAGTTTCTATGGCTTGCCTCAGGGGAGAATGAGGCTGAGAGACAGGAGGTCAGGAGAAGGTCAGAGGAAAATTTTGCTTTTGAGGCTGCTTCTGAGGCCTTCACTTTGGGGTGTCACTTTCTGAGCCCCAGCAGAGAGATGTGAAGTCAGGGGCTGTTGTTTATTGCCCTTTTGGTCATACTGCATGGAAAGCAGACAGTATCCCTCAGAAGCTAGATAGATGCCAGAAATAGAAACAGAAAAGAAGAGGCTTTGGGTTCATGCCTGGCCATCTTTGAGTAGTGGAGGGTTAGCATGTTCATCTGGGTGTGTCATTCTCGGCTGTTCTGGAGGGCATGGCTGTCCTGGGAGCAGAGTTGTGCACCATAAGTAGCCAGTCTCGTGCTGGGGAGCGGGTGTCATATTAAATGATTGTTCAGGTCCTTCCAGTCCTGAGATCCCATGGTGTTCTTTAAAGGCACAAGTTGGGTATCAGATTTAGTACTTGCCATAATTTGAAAACTAAATTTTACAAATTTTTTTTCACTTGTAGTTGACCAAGCATATTCAGTTTCCTTTTCTCATCATATTTTATTTTATGAAAGTAATAGATCTGCAACATAACCAGTGCCACTTTAGACAAGCCCAAGTACAAAATGGCGCCGCCCACCTCCTCCCCTCCCCATCTCTCTTCCCTTTATGAGAAGCCTCTTGACTTAAACCCCTTTTGCTTCAGCAAGGACAGGGACGCAGTTCTCCACCCTGACCCACATTAGCATAATGACCCTCCTTGATGGTATCAGCTAGCCCTTGGTGCACTATATAAGCTCTACCACCCCTACACCTGGTGCTGTCCACCATTTTTAGGGCAGCCCCGAGCTGTTCCCCACTTTGAGTGCAGCCTGGCAGATTCTTTTCCTTTAATAAAGCTTGAACGGTACCGGCTACCCAGAATCTCTGCTCACTTTGTTTCAGAAAGTAATAGGTATGCATAATTTTAAAGGTCAAATGCTCCTTTGAGGGTAATAACAAAAGAATGGGTCACTGCTGTTTTCCAATTTCCTAGAGTAAATGACTCAATTTTTGGCCCTTTCTTCTGCTACTTACCTCAGCATTTCTAAATAACGTTTCTCAGTTTTATTGACTCTCTACTGTAGAATATGAATGTTTTAACGTTCCATCCTCCTCCCAATGTAGTTTTACGTCACAATTTTTAGCTAAATTAGTATTTAGGGATTATAGCATTATGCAAATATTATTTGCAGATAAGCGTGTAGTGTGCCATTGATATAATGTTTCCTTAAATGCGATCAAGTTGAAAATTGCATTATTTTTCTATTTTCTTGGTTTTTCTATGTACCTGTCATTGATTCTTTCCTAAACTTAGTGTCTTTAAACACATCAGACAACCTCTCGGTGTTTTGTTTTGTTTTCCTTGGAGAGGGTGTTCCTGGAACCCGTGTTGTCCTGTCCCAATCTGGGCAGGTTGCCCTCTGGACTTGCTGCATGGTTCTCATCCTCACTTCCCAACTTCTTGAGAATTTTTTTCACTTCCCTATCCCTTTCTTGTGATTCTCTCCTAGTTTTAGCAGGTGCACAAGAGATGACTTTTTTCTGCTAGTTTGTTATTGGAGTATACAAATACTACTGATTTTTTGCATGTTGATTTTGTATCCTGCAACTTTACTTGATTAAGTACATGATAGTTTTAGGGAAGAAGTAGATAATTTAAAGGAAAAACCATCACTCAAATCTAATACCCAGAGAAAACCAGTTAACATTACAAAATAAAAATAACGAGTAAACAGAGTATCAAAATATATGATACTGAAGTGAATGAGGCAGCATAAACATGAGATAATTGCCATGAACATTTTTTTTTCCTTTTTGTCTTTTTTACTGACTGGTAACGGGATCGCAACCCTCGGTGTCGCGCCCGCACCTCGCTCAGCCAGTGAGTGGGAACCGGTCTCCACATGGGATCCGAACCCTCGGCGGGAGCGCCGCCGTGCTCCCAAGCGGCGCACTCTCCAGTGCGCTACCAGGCCGGCCCAAGCCATGAACATTTTTGAAGAAAAGAACGTAATGGTAGGGATTTGCCCTGTTGTGTGGTATAAAACTAGGGTAACTGAAAAAGTACGGTACTAGCACCAGAATAAATAGACACCTAAATGGAACAGAATACAAAGTCCACAAAGTATCCAAAGTATAGATAGGTACAAATTTGGTACATGTGACTGTAGGCATTTCAGGTCAGTAGAAAAATGATGAATTGGTTATTAAATGGTGTTGGGACAACTGGCAAGCCATTTGGGGAAAGTGGATAACGTTAAATCCTCTCTTTTAAGGTATACACTGAAATTAAATTCAGCAAAATTGAAGATATAAATGTAAAAACTAAAACCACAAAAAGTACCAGAAAGAATTAGATGTGAATATTTATCTGCTCTTTAAATGGGGAGACGTTGACTATAAGAATGGCACCAAAGGAAGAAATTCTAAAAGAAAAGATTCACAGGTTCTTCATACTAATGTTGACTATAATGTTCAAAACTGAGAAGGAGCTGTGTGTCCATCATTAGATAATTGATTGAATGTTGGCCCATCCTCATAGTAGTATACCTATGTCTTTAGCATTTGGAATGACAGCCATAATGTAATGCTGTTGAAAAACTTACAGATGTACATGTTCAGGTGTATGCTTTTTTATAGGAAACAGCCTAGGCAATATACAGTCATTCACTGCGTAATGACATTTCAGTCAGCCACAGACTACATATATAATGGTGGTCCCATAAGATTATAATGGTTATCCTGTATAGCCTAGGTATGTTGTAGGCTCTACCAACTTGGTTTGTGTAAGTGCACTCTATGATGTTCACACAACAACGAAATTGCCTGACGCATTTCTCAGCACACATGTGTCTCCATTGATAAGCAGCAACCCCCTGCTTAGTGATTATATATTTGAATAATGTTGTCTAGTTAAAAGCCAAAGGACAAAAAAAAATTTCTACAAAATAATTGGTGATAATAAAATAGAAAATACTGAACTTTAAATATCCCTTTTGACTAGATTAAATAGATTTCTTAGAAAGATTTTTTAGGACCTCTGTTTTATCGTATGATAACAGCATTTCTTTATGTGGTAACTTGAATCTATCATGACTATAAATGCAGACTTCTTTAAACCTAAAAACCAAGTGCATGTATTCCTTCTAAAACAACTCTAAAAGATCATATTTCTAAATGTTGGTTTCTTTTATTATAGTTGATATTTTATTTATATATATGTTCATTCTTTTTGACCAGTGTTTGTTTTGTTTAATTTCTCTGAATTAAGCATCAAAGAGCTGTTTTATGACACAAATTTATTATGGAGAACCAAAGTTAGTGAATATGTCTCTTAATGAAAGCTTTGGTTTAGCCGATTAAAAATGTTTACAAGTCAAAAATGTAATCAAGGAGAGATTGTTTTAGCTTATTGTCCACCAAGAAGCTCTCAGCTGCAAACAAGCAAAACCCTCATTTTGGGGGGAGATGTTGCTCCTCCTGCTTTGAGCCCTCCAGTGTTTTATCGACTTGGAGGAACAACATATTGGTTTTGGATAATCAAGTCTAATGGAGTCCTCTGAGCCCATCAGCTTTCTGTTACGAGTTGACAATCTTCTAATATGAAAAAGGAAGAAATTAAAAGAAAGAGAGCTCAAACTTTCAGCAAGTGGTACAACCACTTATTTATCAGTCTTATATAGCCCTTTGTATCCTGGGCGGAAATCAATAATGATCATTTTGCCTTTGCTTAAAGTAGTACTAAAACCCAAATGGTCTTTGTTTTACACACTTTTAGCCACACACAATATAAAAATACTCTTTCAGCCATTCCAAAACTGTATATGCAAGGTGGTTGGAAGGGAGGTTTTGTATGTGTTTGCTTTGGTGTCTCTGCTCAGCTGGTTGTGTAACTACCCAAGTCACTTGGGCTGCCACTCTCACCATCATCACCAGCCTCTGCCACTGCTGACTCCAGAACTCTCTCATTTTCAGAGGTTGTGATTTTCTTTGTATGGCTTCTTCTCAATCTGCCCCCCCCCCAATAACTGCCATTTGTAAAGGAATACGTCAGTCATTCATTCATCTATTTGACAGATATTCAAGCACTGCTAAACATCCTACAATGCCCAGGACAGCGCCCCACTACAAAGAATTTCCCAATTCAAAATGTCAGTGGTGCTGAGGTTGAGAAACCCTGAGTTATACCAACTATTTTCTTCAGTATATCCAGGCATTGTATTGGGTGCTAAGGGATAGAAGAATGAATGCAAATTCTCTCCTGCCATTCTGGGAAGGTAGCACCTCAGAAAGTCAGCATAACTACAGTGGCATGAAAAGCATGGTAGAAGCGTGTGTGGCACTGTGAGAGACAGACATGGCGGTACTCTGACTCTGCCTGTGGAGCTCAGAGCATCCCAGAACCAAGCTTGTTCCAGGCAGACAAGGGGAGTGAATAGAGCGGCATGAGCAGTAGCCCAGCAGGGAGGTTGGCCATGGCATGGAACAGCCAAGAGGAGAGAGAGCACAGACAGGGCTGGGCACGAGACTAGGCTGGCAAAGCAGGCAGAGTCTAGCCATGAGAGGTCTGATGTCAGGCACTGATCTAGTTTAAAAGACACCAGAGAGACATAATAACCAAATGCTGTACATAAATTTTGGCTGATCCTGTCTAGTGAGAAAACAGTTATAAAAGACTTTTTTGGAACAAAAATCCTGCAGAGAGGATTTCATAACACACTGGTTTGCTGAGATCAGTTTTGTGAATGGTTTTTCTGAACTTTTTATTTTGAAATTTTCAAACATACAGAAATGTTAAAAGAATAGTTCAGTGAGTGATTTTACCAATGCTCAGCAGTTGTCATTCATATTTATCACTTTGCCATATTTGCTTTATCCGTGTGTGTACATACACATCTAGACGTACACAGATACATGCACACCTTTTTTAAGTGAACTTCTTGAAAGTGAGGTGCAGACATCAAGACATTTTACCTTAAATATTTCAGCATGCATCTCCTAAGAATAAGAATATTCTCCTTTTTAACCAATTGCCATTATCATACCATGGAAGTTAACAACAACTTCATAGTATCTTCTAACATTTAGTGAATATTCACATTTTCCCAATTGTCCCGCAAAATGTCTTTTTATAGCTATTTTTCCTCTCATGCAGGAACCAGTCAAAATTCATTGCATTTGGTTGTTATGCTTCTTTGGTCTCTTTCAAACTTGAACAATCCGATAACCTTTTTTCCCGTGTTAGTGACTTTTTATTTTAAAGTTTTTTAAAGTGTGTTCTTTAAATTTATATAGAGGAAAATTCACACATTTTCGTGTACAGGTCTACACATTTTGACAAGTGCTTAAATTCAGGCAATGACTGTCACAATCAAGATGTAGAACAGATTCATTATCCTCCCCAAAATTCCCTCATGCCACCCCTCTACCTATAGTCAAATCTTACCCCATCCTTAACCACTACTCTGTTCTCCTTCCCTATCATTTTGTCTCTTCCAGAACATCATATAAATGGAATCATATAGTATATAGCCTTTAGAGTCTTTTTTCTTTCACTTAGCATAATGCATTTGAGATTCATCCACGTTATTGCATTTGTCAGTAGTTTGTTCCTTTTTGTTGCTGAGTAGTGTCCCATTGTGTGGACGCACCACAGTTTGTTTACCCGTTCTGTAGAACAGGGTTATTTTGATTGCTTTCAGTCTCCGTGATTCTGAGTACAGCTGCTCACAGGTTTTTGTGGGAATATAGGTTTTCACTTCACTTGGGTAAATATGAAGGAGTAGGATTGTTGAGTTGTATGGTAAAGGAATAGTTGACATTATAAGAAACGGCCAGTTGTTTTCCATATGGCTGTAACATTTTGCATTTCAACTAGCAGTGTATGAGAGTTCCAGTTGCTCTACACCCATGTCAGCACTTGGCATTGTCAGTTTTTTAATTTTAGCTTTCTAATAGGTGTGTTGTGGTATCCACACTTTAATTTCTCCAATGACTAATGATGTTGAGCATCTTTTCATTTATTTATTTGTGATCTGCATGTCTTCTTTGGTGAAGTAACCATGACATTGATTCTGAAGATTCTAGGTCTGTTTTCCTGTAGACTGTTCTACAGTGTGGATCTGATTATTTCCTATTGTGTTTTGATTTGTTTTCTTTTTCTTTCTTTCTTTTTTAAAAACTGGTTCCTCTGTCCCTGTATTTTATTGGAAGTTGTATCATTATTGGAAGCTTCATTAGATTCAGTTTAAACAATTTTGGCAAAAACATTTCATAAGTGATGTGAGGGATCTGAAAAAATAAATTGGAGCAGATTTAAAGCCACACTTTGATGATGTCACTCATGTGCATTGCAGCAGCTTCCCTAGGGGTAAGAAGAGCAAGAATGATGTCTTAGACTATGGGACAGATGAGATCAAAACACAAGCAGGTGGGTTGGCCCTTAATATAGTTGGAAAGATAGAGGATATGGGTCCACAAGCAGGTAGGTGGGTGGAAATGATAGTGGGTCTGTACAGATGTTCTCTCCTGAAAGCTATTCTCTCCATGAAATAGCAAGTAAGCACAGTGGTGAAAAGGAGGAAGTGGGGAGACGTGTTAGATGTTTAAAGAGAGAGGAGAATGTGTGGAGTTAAATAAGAGAGTGGGAGATTGAATAGACCAGGGAAAGATAGCATGTGCCAGGCCTTGAGAGTCCTCTTGAGGGCATGAGTTTAAAGTGGGGTCACTCGAGATTGTGTTTTCTCTCCATTTGTTGTAGGGATATTGTTAATAGAACTATTTAATCGTAGGTGTTTGCTTTTTGGGATTTTTATCAGAATATGGGAGTACCCATGGGAGTGTGTCATATATAGGAATGTCCTCAGGAAAACTGGTTATAGCGTAGAATTTAACTCCCCTAATGTTCACCCAGAGGTCCTGAACACGCATCTTCTGCAGCAGAGTGATGTGATGAGGTTTCAGATCAAGTAGAAAATCTAGTCTTGAAAGGAATATTCTCTTTACTAAGCATCAAATTTTAAAATTTGGAAACTTTGTCACCCCAAAATATGAGATATTTTATGGCAAGTAAGGAAAAAGTATTTTATTTATACTTGATTTCTTTTCTTAGTATTTATTTTTTAATTGTATACACTTTACTGACAGTTAAACCTGTAATTAAACATTTATTTCTGTAAATTTCCAACTCGGGGAAAGTGTTTTCTGAATACTTACTGGGTCATCACAGCAGTGTTGTGTAAGAGATTATAGCATCCTTCTAAAAATACTTTTTGGAAAATTATTTTACAATCAGAATGTCTGTTTTTATTTTGGGGGGCAGTCTTAGTTTTACAGAAAAATTGCTCAGAAAAAAGTTACCATATATCCCTCACTTCCCTAAAGTTTCCCCTATTATTAATATTTTTTTATATTAGTGTGGTAGATGTGTTTACAACTGATGGACCAATATTGATATATTATTATTTAAGGTCCATAGTTTACATTGTTTTTGTGTTGTATATTCTGTGGGTTTTGACAAATGCATAATGTCATATATCTGCTATTATGTATCATACAGAATATTTTTACCATCCTAAAAATCCCCTGTATTTCACCTATTTATCCTGCCCTTCCTCTTTCCTCCAAGGTCCCTGGCCACTACTGATCTTTTTACTGTCTTTCTAGTTTCACCTTTTCCATAATGTTGGGATCATACAGTATATAGTCTTTTCAGACTTTTTCCTTTTACTTAGCCATATCCATATCAGGTTTCTCCATGTCTTTTCATGGCTTGATAGCTCATTTCTTTTTATCACTTATTCCATTGTATGGATGTACCACAGAATTTTATCCATTTGTCTGCTGAAGGACATCTTGGTTGCTTCCAATTTTGGCAATTATGAATAAAGCTGTTATAAACTATAATATAATTTTAAGAATACAATTGCAATTATTGATACTTCTCTCAAGTTAAGCAACGCCTACATATGTTAAACCTTGATTGCCCAGAATATGTCTAAGAATGTTTCCAGATGGCCCTAGCCATCACAAAAACAGTCAAGTTCCTTGCCTCATGGAGCTTGCAGTCTATCTAGGAAAGAGCTGGATTATGTTAAAGAAATATACACACACAGAGACACATATGTGAACCCCTGCAAGAATTTTTAAGTACTTTAGTCATTAGAAGATTAACCACTGCAGTGGTTTGAATGCCCCCCAAAGTCATTGAAACTTAATCCCCACTGTTAACTGCTGAGGGTGGGAGATCCTATTATGATAATTGAAAGGCGGGGACTTGAACAGGTGATTAGATTGTAAAGACCATACCCTAGTTCAGGTGTGGTAATGAGGCCTTTAAAAGGAGTGCATGTGAGAGTTTCTCTCTCTCTGCTCCACCATTTTCACAGTGTGATACCCTGCATTGCTGAAATCACCACCAGAGAATACCCTCACCAGATATGTTCCCTGATCTTTGGACTTCCCAGCCTCCAAAACTGTAAGCAATACATTTCATTTTCTTGCAAATTACTCAGTTCCAAGTATTTTGTTACAAGCGACAGAAATGGACTAATACAACCACTAAGCACAGATGTATGTTTAGGGAATCATTGGAGACCAAAGGCCATGGCTTCCTTAGGAGAGGTCCTGGAGAAGATGCCTTTGACTGTGATGTCTGCTTGATGACCACCGTGCATCTCTTATGTAGAGTAGTTTCTTTCTAAAGATAAAAGTGTTGGTTCATGGCACTTCCAGAAGCCTTCAAAATTTTCACTGCTAACAGCACAAGTAATGAAACAATGATCTTAACAGGAACTGGAATATTATAAAAGAGTAGTGAAAGGTCCCTGTCTGGTCATGTGCCTTCAAGTCCTATTGATTTGATGACTCAGTAGGAGATGAAATCAATATAAACCTGGAAGAATTGTCAGGAGAGCAAATCAAGAAAAGAAGCTTTTGATGTTGGATTGACAATCGAGGTTTAAGGAGGAGGTTTGAATACCACCACCACAGTCTGACCTGCTGATGTTGCTCAGTGTTGGGGAAATAGAATAGTTTAACAGGGCCGGTCGCCTCGGTTCCAGGTGGGTGTGGTGTGGTGCATTCTTTCTAAACGAGTTGTGTGGGGGTGGAGTTAGTGTGCATGCGCAGCGCTGTGGCTTGGCTGGCGTCTACTGCCTCTGGTGGCCTACGCGCGGCCATGCTCTAGGACCTATGGCTCCAAGGACCTTTTGGCTGGTTACCTAGCTCATAGACCTTCGTGTGAGGGGTTTGGTGACCCAGCCTCGCGTGTGAAGGGTTTGTGACCCAGTCTGGACAACAGTCTTGAGGGGTCTGTGAGCTCCAGACCCAGCCCTAGCTCGACAATTGGCTACATCAGCAGTATTCTGACATTAGCCCGAGCACTACACTCAGTTCAAAGCCTGGGTGCATTCATTACAGGAGGTGGTGCATAAGATGCTTTGGGAGCTTTGTAAAGCTTGGTTTATATTCAAAGTTTGTACAAGCTGCAGAAACCCTGAAAGTTGATTCCTTTCTGCCACCCTAGATTTACCTAAAGCCACATGCAAACATGCCATGCACACTGTGGCAGCAATTCCACTAGTGGCAACTCTGCCCCTCATGTATTCTGGTCACTCTATTTGAATCCTGCATGGGAACCTTCCGTTTTTCCAGGGCTTTCTATTACAGGAGTGTTTTGAGTCAAAGATGTTTCCTTAATCCATCCTTTCAGCATTTCCCAAGGGCCTATGTGCCAGCACTGTTACAGGAGTGTTTTGAGTCAAAGATGTTTCCTTCATACATCCTTTCAGCATTTCCCAAGGGCCTATGTGCCAGCACTGGCTGCACACTGGAAACACGATGGTGGCTGAAACAATTGTGGAAATTATGAAACTAACTTGCAGAACAGACAACTGAGTGAAATCCTTAAGAATTACCTGCCCACCCAGCATAGCGCCCACAGCTGTTTTGTAAACAGCGATTCATAATGCATATGAGAAAGCACTGCTAAAATGATTAGACATCATGGCTAAAGCAGGAAAGTAATTACATTCACTGTGAAAGAAAAAACAGCTTGTAGATTGAAAAGATTTATAATTAAAACTTAAAATATGACCTAGAATGCTTGCATTATATTTCCTCAGGCACCACAAAAGAATACTTATGCCCAATGCTAAGAATGCTGTCAATCTGTGATGAAAGCTACATAAAGTGTCAGTGTTTTCCCATGCAGTTTCATAGCTACACAATGGCAGGAAAACTCTAAATTCCTTTGTATCTTATTTTAATTATCATTTGTACAGTTAATTATCACTATGTACAATTTGGTTTGTGCATATCTCAATCTGACACTATTATTACTGTTGCAGTTAAAATTAGAAGAGTTAAGAATCACTGCATCATTCTGTTATGCAGTGTACTTAATAAATTTTATGCGAATTATACCTTAATAAATTTTATTGAGGTATAATTTGCATATGGTAAAGTGGATCCATTTTAATTGTTCAGTTTGATGGGTCTTGACAATTGCATGCATCCATGTAACCAACACCACAAAAAAATTTAGAGCATTTCCATTACCCCATAAGGTTCCCTCCTTTCACTCAGCAATTGGTCCCTCCTGTTCCCCGGGGCAGGCTATCACTGAAGTACTTTCTTATCACTATTGATTACATTTGCCTGTTCTAGAAATTCATGTAAATGGAGTAACACAGTAAGTATTCTTTGTGTCTGGCTTTTTTGTTCAGCATAATGCTTTTGAGATTCACCCATGTCATTGTGTGTACAGTAATCCTTCCTTATCTGTGGTTTCACTTCCTGCACTTTCAGTCAACCAAGGTCTGAAAATATTAAATGAAAAATTCCAGAAATAAACAATTTGTAAGTTTTAAGTTTAGTGCATGATGAAAGCTCACATCGTCTAGCTCTTTCCCACCCCCAGGACACGAGTCATCTTTTTGTCTAGTGTATCCATGCTGTCTATGCTACCTGCCTGTCAGTCGCTTAGTAGCCCATCTCGGTTATCAGACTGACTGTTGCCATGTCGCGGTGTTCAAGGAACCCTTATTTTATTTCATAATGGCCCCAAAGCACAAAAGTAGTGGTGCTGGGATATTGTTATAATGTTTCTTGTTACTAGTTATTATTAATTTCTTCCTATGCCTACTTTATAAATTAAACTTTATCATAAATATGTATCTATAGGAGAAGACAGTGTATTTAGAGTTTGGTACTATCTGTTGTTTCGGGCATCTACTGGGGGTCAGAATATATCCCCTCCTACTTGATAAGGGGGCACTACTGTAGTTTGTTTCTTTATGTTATTAAATAGTATTCCATTGTATGGATATACCAATATTTTCTACAGTGTTCTTATCCATTAAGCCTTTCATGGCATTTTAGTTGTTTCCATATTTTTACTGTCATGAATGAGGCTGCAATGATGATTCTTGTACACACTTTTCATGTACATGCATTTTCATTTCTCTTGGGTAAATACCCCAGAGTGAATTGCTGCATCTTATGGTAAGTATATGTTTAACACCATAAGAAATTGTCAAACCGTTTTCCAAAGTGATTTTTAACATTTTTCACTAGTACCAGCAATGATTGAGAGTCCCAGTTGTTCCAAATTCTTGCCAATGTTTGTTAGCATCAGTTTTGTTTTCTTTTTTAGCCATTCTGGTAGGTGTATAATATCTCATTGTGTTTTTAGTTTGCATTTTCCTGGTGATTAATGATGTTGATTATCTTATACATATTCTTCATAAACATTCTGATCAAGTATTTTTTATTGCATTGTCTTTTCATTATTGAGTTTTAAGTGTTCTTTATGTGTTCTGTACACAAGTTCATTGTCATTTGTATGTATTGTAGATATTTTCTCCCACTCTGTGACTTGCCTTTTCATTTACTTGATGTTATGTTTTGAAGACAAGTTTTTAATTTCTGGTAAAGTACAATTTCTCATTTTGTGTGTGTGTCTGATTAGTGCTTTTTTATGTCTTGTCTGAAAAATCTTTGGTTACCCTGGGGTCTTGAGGATTTTCTCCTATGTTTTCTTCTATGAGTTTTTTGGTTTTAACTTTTACATTTGTAGCTATAATCCATTTCAAGTTAATTTTTGTTTATAGTATGAAATAGAGGTTAAGATTCCCTTTTTCCTATATAGATATCCAATTGTTACTCTATTCATTCATTGAGAAGACCTTTTTCTTCTTTTTCTTTAATGTTTTTCATTAAAACATTGATTATACATATTTGTGGGATACAGAGTTGACTATCAGTATTTATTTACAATATGTGATGATCAAATCGGGGTAGTTGGCATATTTGCGATTACAAAATGTACTCATTGTTTGTGTCCATTAACCAATTTTTCCCTAACCCCGCTCCTCCTCCTCCTTCTCCCACTCTAATAACCATAGTTCTGTTCTCTCCTTCTGAAAGATCAACATATTGTCTTTGTGTCTTTGTTTTTTTCTTTCCTTCCTTTATTTTTTAGCCCCCACTTATTAGTGAGGACATGCAGTGTTTCTCTTTCTGTGCCTGCTTATTTCACTTACAGTTTTCTTCAAGTTCATCCATGTTGGTGCGAATGGCAGAATTTCATTATTTTTTATGGCTGGATAGTATTCCATTGTGTGTATATTTTCCTCATCGAGTCATCCATCAGTGGACATTTAGGTTGGTTCCATATCTTGGCTATTGTAAATAGAGATGTGATAAACATGGGAGTGCAGGTATCCCTTTGACATGATAATTGCCATTACTTTGGGTATATACCCAGTAGTAGGATTGCTGGATCATATGGTAGTTCTATCTGTAGTTATTTGAGAAACCTCAATACTGTTTTCCATAAAGGCTGCACTAATTTACAATCCCACCAAGAGTGTAGAAGGGTTCCCCTTCTCCACATCCTCACTGGTATTTGTTATTCTCTGTCTTTTTGATAATAGCCAGTCTAGCTGGGGTAAAATGATATCTCAGTGTTGTTTTGATTTGCATTTCCCTGATGATTGTTGATGTTGAGCATTTTTTCATGTATCTGTTGGCCATTTGTATATCTTCCTTTGAGAAATGCCTATTTAGCTCGTTTGCTCATTCTTTTAATTGGATTACTTGTCTTTTACTGTTAAGTTGTTTTAGTTCATTGTATATTCTGGATATCAATTCCTTGTCATATGCATAGTTTGCAGATATTTTCTCCCATTCTTTAGGTTGCCTTTTCTCTCTGTTGATTGTTTACTTTGCTGTGCAGAAGCTTTTTAGTTTGATATAATCCCATTTGTTTATTTGTTCTTTTGTTGTTTCTTCTTTTGGGGTCTTATTCATAAAGTCTTTGCCCAGTCCTACATCCTGAAGTGCCTCCCTTATGTTTCCCTCTAGGAGTTTTTACAGTTCTTATATTTAATTCTTTAATCCATTTTGAGTTGATTTTGGTATATGGCAAAGGATACAGGTTGAATTCCATTCTTTTACGTATGTATATCCAGTTTTTCCAGCACCATTTATTGAAGAAGCTGTCCTTTCTGCAGTGTATATTCTTGGTGCTTTTGTCAAAGATCAGTTGGCTGTAAGTATGTGGACTGATTTCCATGTTCTCTACTCTGTTCCACTGGTCTGTGTGTCTGTTTTAATATTGTAAAACAGATTTTATGCTGTTTTGGTTACTATAGCTTTGTAGTATAATTTGAAGTCAGGAAGTATAATGCCTCCAGCTTTATTTCTTTTGTTCATGATTGCTTTGGCTATTCAGACTCTTTTGTTGTTCCATGAAAAGTCTCTTTACCCATTGACTACTTCGGTATCTTTGTCTAAATTCAGCTAACCGTAGATATGTGACTCAATTTCAGGACTCTCTATTATATTTGTCTATATGTCTATATCCTTATGTTTTGATTACTGTGGCTTTAAGTCTTTAAATCAGATAGTATTAAGTCCCCAGCTTTGTTGTTCTTTTTCCAAATTGTTTTACTATTCTAGATTCTCTGCACTGTCACTTAAATTTTAGAATCAACTTGCTGATTTCTATGAAAAAGCTTTTCAGGATTATATTGATTCAGTTGATCAATTTGGAGATGATAAACTGACATTTTGACAATTTGAGTCTTCTGATTCATGAACATTGTTTCTCTCTCCATTTATTTAGGTCCTCTTTAATTTTTCTTTCTTTTTTTTTTTTTTTTGGCGGCTGGCCATTACGGGGATCTGAACCTTTGACCTTGGTGTTACAACACCATGCTCTAACCAACTGAGCTAACTGGCCAGCCCTCCTCTTTAATTTTTCACAACAGTGTTTTGTAGATTTTGTTCTACAGGGTTTGTATATATTTTATGAAATTTATCCCTTAGTATATATTCATTTCCAGTTTTAATTGTTAGTATACAGAAAGAAAGTTGACTTTTATGTTGACCATCTATCCTGCAACGTTGCTAATTTTGCTTATTAATGATACTAGTTTTATTTATATAGAATAAAACTTAAGATTTACAGTGTACATGACTATGTCATCTGCAAATAAAAATAGTCTGTAGGCTCTTTATTACTTTTCTTGCTTGATTGTACTGGCTAGGAACTCCAGAATGTTGAATAGAGTAGTAAAAGCTGACATTCTTGCTTTGTTCCTGATTTTAAAGGAAAAGCAATTAGGTTTTTACCATTAAGTATGATGGTAGCTGTAGTTTTTTTCTAGATGTCCTTTTTTTTAAGGTTGAAGAAATTTCCCTCTATTTCTGTTCTACTGAGAGTTTTTATCATGAATGAGTGTTGAATGTTGTCAAAAATTTTCTGCATATATTGAAATGATAGGTTATTTTCTCTTTTATTCTACTGATATGTTTAATAACATTAATTAACTTTCTAATATAAAACTAACCTTGCATTATGCTGATATGCTGTGAGATATGTGAGATATGCTGTGCGTGGTCATATTTAATTATAGATTGCTTGTTTTGATTTCCTAATATCTTGGTAAAGATTTTTACGTCTGTGCTAATGAGGGATATTGGTCTATAATGTCCTTTTCTTATAATGCCTTTGTCAGGTTTTGGTGTCAGAGTCATACTATCCTCATAAATATTTCCATCTCTTTTTTTTTTTTTTTCTGAGAGATTGTATAGGAATGGCATTATTTAATTCTTAAATGTTTTATATAATTTCCCAATCAAACCATCTGGGCGTAAGAAATTTTTAAATTATGAATTAAGTATCTTTAATAGATACAGGGAGCTACTCAGATATTCTGTTTTTTCCTTTGTCAGTTTTGTTAATTTGGTTCTTTTAAGCAATTTTTCTATTTTATCTAAGTTGTTACATTTATTGGAAAAAAGTTGTTCACATTACTTTCTTCTTACCATTTTAATTTCTGTAGAATATTGTCTGCTATCTTAATCCTTACACTGGTGATTTGTGTCTTATTCTTCATCAATTTAGCTAGGGAGTTATTGATTTTATTGATCTTTTTAAAAAAAAAAACTTCTGGTTTTATTGATTTTTTTCTATTGTTTGTTTTCCATTTTACTGATTTCTGCACTTATTAGTATATCCTTCATTCTGCTTAATTTGGTTTAGTTTCTTCTTTTTCTAGCCCCGTCTTAGTTCTGTTTTGTGAAAGATTTCTTAGACTAGAGTCCCCAGCTCATCTGTTGGAGTTTTCATTTTGGCAGTCCTTTGGTAATTTCCAAGAACTCTTTCTGACTTTTGTTTCTTTTTCCATGAGTGTCAGTTCTTACTATATGAATACAAGAATTTTTTAGTTCTTCCTGAGGCTGTCATCATTTTTTTTTTAACTTTCTCTTTTGTTCTTTGAATTTTCTCTCTTCCCTTTGGGGTTCATTTTTTTTTTTTTTCCACCATGGGGTATGTGCACATAGCTGTGTGTTTCTCTTTCCTTCTGAAGGTTTTTCTTAAATATCTGATGATTCTTGGCTGTCTGTTCATATTGAGAATTAGTCAACAGCATGGCTGGCTCAGGGCCTTGTGGTATGGATGAGGTTTTCCCAAAGGCAGAGGCTCTGCCTGACGATGGAAGACTGGGTTGGGCCAGAATATACTGCCCATGCCACAGCGTCAGAATATGGAGAGTGTTGTTGTGCTCCCTTAGTCCCCCTCCCCCCACCCCAAAAGAGCTCATTTAATTTCCTTAGTAAAGACCTCTTTTGTGTGTGCATGTGTGGCACAGGCATTTGTGCATCTGAGGGTTACTTAGCTGTAAGACATTTACATACAGGGCTTTGGGGCAGAATGAAGTCCTGTGTCACTGTACCCACTATTTTGAAGGCAGTGTCCAGGGATGGAGCCTTTCCAAGCTGAGGTTCTGCTGAACTGGTTGGCTTCTTCCATAGCAGAAGCCTGCCTCCATGTAGGTTTGAGGCTTCAGTTTCCTACACTCAGTTTCATCATCTTGGACTGTTTTCTGATTTTCAGAAATTTGTAGAAATTTCCCATGGGCTGATGGTCTACTTCCCGTTTCCTTCATTATTATGAAATTGTGCCTTTTTTATTTCTTTGCTGCTCTTTTGATGGTCTCTCCAACTGGACATGAGAGATAAACACGAATCCTCAGTCTCCCATCTTACCAGTATACTGCATTCTTTTTAACTGCTTTACATAGTAGTCTATAATGTTCCTGATTTGTACAGCCCTGTGCTGCCATTTACTAGCTTATAACCCTGGGTAAGTTGTTTAACATTTCTGTGCCTCCATTTTTTAAAATAGAGACAATAGTAGTACCTACTTCATAGGATTGTTGTGAGGACTAAATGAATAATAAATGAATAATATATATAAGCCCTTAGAATAACTTACGCGTGAGTAAGCCCCACATAGATGTTCTCTGTGTCATGGTTAGGTGGTAGCCTAATTGTTTGTGCACACCCACACTGGTTGGCTCTGAGTTCTCGGAGTGTGTGTTACAACAGTGCTGTGACAGGCATCGCAGCTTAGTGCTGGTGCTCTTGCTGTGTTGTAAGAGTCTCTCCACAAAAGGTGGAAATTGCTGGGTGAAGCACACATGCAGTCTAGATTTTCATAGACATACCAAATTACTTTCTTACTGTTGTACCCTCCTACCCACTGTGGATGTGGGAATTCTCAGTGGTTTTCATATTTCTTTCCAAGTGGATGGGCAAGTAGGGATGGGTAATGCTCTTTGATCCCTCAGTTCCAGAGCTGTAGTATTAGTTAAATAAATTAAACAAATTAAAGTTGTATTTAGAATTCCTAATAATCTTGAGCTGTGGAGAAGGGCTTGCCTCCCTCACAAGGGGTATGCTCACCAAGCGAGGCAGGCTGAGGCTGGGACGGACCGTTCAGGAGTGTCTCGGCTATCTGTCCAACCGTGGTAGTGGAAGAGTTAGATTAATCTGCCAAACCTGGAGCTTAGTCCCTCCTGTCATGGCTGAGCCCTCACCTATCCTGAGGCACAAAAAACAACTTGACGCCTAGGATGGTTGGAGGCCTGAGCAGAAGCTTTAGACAGGCACTGGCAGGAAGCACTTACCAGCCTCTGGGGCCAGCTCGGGATGGTCCCACTCAGAACCTGGAAGGTCCACCACACCTCTCAGCCATGTCACCTCCTGGGCCACATTCACCTGACTTCTTCCTCAGAGCTTCCTCGCCTTGAGTCCACTGTGGCCCACAGGCAGATGTTTCCATGGGCCCTCCAAAACATCTTCCACTGTCAGCAAGCCCTTCCCCACCTCAGCCTTTTCACAGAAGACTCTGTCTGTAGAAACCTTGCTCCCTCCCAGTAATACCATCTTGTTTGTTACCCACGGAATTGGATGATGCTCAATTTTGTTACTCTCCATTTATTAGGGAAATGCATCAGGTAGAAATGGAATATGAGCACAGGCCTGGTCCTTTCACTCAACACCGACTCCTAGATGGGGTTGTAGCTACCAATAAAATAGGAGAAAAACAGAAAACAACATGGTTTCAGGTGGTGGGGTGGTGCTGTTTGGACAGAAAGTGAGTCAGGGAAAGAAAGTGACAAGCACTGCACTAGGTGGGAGTAACATGCTGCAGCCAGCCGTTGCTCCTGGAGCCACCTACTGGCCTTTGGGCCAGTTTGTCCACCTTGCATTAATCAGTGCTACCTCTCTGCTCTTGTGTTTTTATGTTCAGCCTAATTCCATGTATCTCAAGGACCACAGAGACTTTGTCTCACTTGTAGAGAGATTGTTTCGGAAGCTCATCCCATACAAGAAATTGGTTTAAGCCTCATGGGAGCTTGAATGCTCTCCATTTCTTGTCTACTGCCTCTTCATTTGATGTTAATGGGAATTTGTAAACCATAAGAGAATTCATGTAGAAATATTTTCTATGTAGAAGTATTTGCAGAATATTTTATTGTAACAATAAGTAAAATGAGGGTGTGGGAGAATTTTGTAGAGCAAATCAAAGTATTTCAGCTGAAACTCAAAAACCTTGCAGGGCTACATTGTCATGTGCTAAGAACATTCTTCCAAGAGGGGAAGACAGGTATCCTGGAATCTTTGTTAAACTGCTCCTTAGAACAGATTTTTATGAAGTGTTTCTGTCTTGGATCTTTAAGGAGATTTGTCTGTGGGGTGCTATGATTATCTTGTTGCACAGTGGTCTCCATTGTAAGAAGTCTCTTGACAAGGACTATGGGGTCAGCATTTGTAACAGATCTCCAGCATTTTAACATTTACATTTTATAAGTAACAAAGAACATACATAGTGGGGGTATGTTGTCAATCTCCCCTTTTATAGATAACAAGCTGGGAACAAAATGAGGTCCTTCCTGACCCTCTTTTCAGTGTTCACTCTTCCACTGTCTTTGTTGCCAGGAGCTCAGTGTCACTTAATGAAAGGGAGGCAAAGAAACTGAAGTGATTTTTCTGAGATCCCACAAAAACTGGTTGATCAGATCACGAGCTCCTTGGGCCCCAAGTATACCACTGCAGAGCCCTCCCTGTAGCACTGAGCATTTCACCTGGCAGCTGCACAGAACACATTAGCTAATTGGATTTCCACACAGTGCTGATATCCTTCTTGCAGTTGATTTTATTTTAGGATGTAATTTATAGTTTAGAGATGGAAAACAAAAAGCATGTGATGAACTAGGAGCCTGTAGGGAACATACATTTATTCTAAAGTGAACCATGAGTGCATTTTTGCAGTAAGGGTTAACTGACATATGTGGTTAGGAATCTGCTAACAGGTATTTCATGGGGAAGTTATTAATCACAGTGTTGAGTTCAATTCTATAGGAGTCTTTTTCATCTGTTTTTCTCTCTGAATTTATTTCAAAGCATAATCAAAGCTTTACTCTTCATTAGATTCAGCATTAGCTAATTTAGCTTTTGGCAACTATTATCCTAGTTCCTATTAAATACCATCCATAAATTGAGATAATGATTGTGCCAGAACATGTCAAGTTTATAGAATGTTAATATTGTTGAGTGTATTAACATGGTACATTATAGAGCTCTGGAGCAAGATTTATAAGTAGCAAGCACTAGAAAGCTTTAAGTATGAAAAATATGTACCTACTAACATTTATTGATAATAACACCACAACCTCAAGTACACAAAATGAAGTTGATCCTACTCCTTGCTTCATGGCACAGTCACTATTGTTTGTATTTTACTAATTCCCACTTCTGTGGCCCTCCCCTATGTAGGCATTCACACTGGTGTATTTAGTGCATGTCCTTCCCTTCCACCAATTTAAATTGTGTTTTTGTGTGTGTGTTTTAATTTATGAGCATTATTTTGGTCTCTGAATCTCTAATTCTTTTTCACTCAGTATTGTGTTTACGATATCTATGTTGCTGTATATAAATCTGTTTCATTGCTTCTGACTGCTGCATAGATTTCCATCTTCTGAATATACCAATATTTACTTATCTGTTTTCCTAATGATGGATACATCTTTGCTCGTAAAGCCAGTGTTACATAAGGATGCACAGCCTTGTATTTGCTTCCCTGTGGATGTGTGCAAGAGCTTACATTGGAGCTCAGGTGAAGAAAATGCCCAGGTTTAGCAGATTTTTACCATCTTCAGGGTAAAATGCAGTGCTGTCAGTATACTATAGAACTTTTGGAGCTTTAATATAATATACATTTTGTATAAAAGATGACATTCAAAAATGAAGTTGAGATTACTGTTAATTATAAACTAAACTGAAGATTCTATTTTTGTAGCGTCCTTTTCTTTTTCTCCTAATGACTCTGCAGGTGTTGGTGACTCTACTGCACCTGCTGAGTGCCAGGTTCCCAGTAAGGGAGCCAACCCGAGTTATCTGAGGCGTAGGTAAAAGTAGCACATCAATTTCTATTTAAAGAAATTATTTCATCATATGGCGGGATCTTAAGTGGTTTTTTTTTTTTTTTTTTTCCTTTTTGTCTTTTTTCGTGACCGGCAACGGATCGCAACCCTCAGTGTCACACCCGTACCGGACCGGGACCGGCCACGGGATCGCAACCCTCGGTGTTGCTCCCGCCCCTCGCTCAGCCAGTGAGCGGCAGGTCTGCATGTGGGATCCGAACCCTCGACGGGAGCGCCACCGCGCTTCCCAAGCAGTGCACTATAGCAGTGCGCCACCAGGCCGGCCCTTAAGTGGTTTTTTAAAGATGTGAAATATTCTCTTTGCTTTTCTTCATCTCTACGTGCCATTGTAGGGAAAGTGAAGGAAAATGGCCAGGGCCCCCAGATGTTCAGAATCTTGCCGAGCATTTGATGTAAATATGCAAGTGTGCCAAGGTGTTCCTTGTTTATTGCCTAATGTAATTGCATATGTGTGCCCAGGTGTCCTGGGTTATGGACTTAAGTATAAGGGCTGGGGGGGGGGGGGTTTGCCACCGTGAGGCCACTACTGCTGCTGGAAGCTGTTGCTGCCAGTGACCCCGGGATGCCGTAAGAGGCCACCGCCGCTGCTGCTTCTGCTGCTACTGCTGAGGACAGAGCTTGTGTCATCTGCCAATGGCTCCTGGGATCTTTCCCAATTATCCAGTGTGGACCTCTGTGTGAGGGATCTGTTACCCAGCCTGGCATGTGAGGGGTCTGGTGACCCAGTCTATACAGTGGGTTTGAAGGATCTGAGCCCTAGCCCTGACAATACAAATGGAAACTTAGTATAACTAAAATAATGAAATATTTTGGTTTTAATTATGAAATGCCTAGCTGTACAATTAGCATAGCTATTGCTTTAACCCCACAATTGGCGTAGTCTGTAGCAAGACAACTGGCATAGTCACTTAGCTTTACAGTCATAAATTAGAGTTAACTCAACTCTTCGTTACTGTTGAATTTTGAACTTGCTCTAGAATAGCAGTGCCTGGAGTACATTACTTTAAAGAGTAAATACTACCTCATGTACCACAGGATAGTATAATTTGTTTTTTTATACATCTTTTTCATCTTTGTGCCCCAGAATCTAGGGTCAGCATCTGATGCAAATTAAAAAAATAAAAGCAGGGCAGGCAGTTTGTTTGACTGATTATGTTTGGAAATTTTATAAGCATAGCTTACTCAGAGACTCTAAGGAAAAGATCAAACATGTAGCCCCAGTGCAGTTGTGGGAGGGGGCCTCAGAGTAATAAAAGGGGACAGAAATAACCAGCCAGTCATATCACTTAAACTGCTGGCCCTCAAGGATCAGCGGGATGAAAGTTCTTGGAGAGATGGGCCTTCTTCTCCTGCTGACCAGCCGAGTTCCAGGTTATTCACTCCCAGTCCTTGAGGGTGCAAAGGCCTCCCTCACCATCACTGCAGAACTGCTCTCCTACACACGTCCCTGCCACTCCTTTCTCTGCCATGGCTGCCCGCTTCCTTGACCTCTCTCCTCCACTGATCTGTCTTCATTCTGACCTCAGCCCCTGCCCCACAGCCATATCCTTGACCTTGTGACTAGCCTTAGTTTAAATTCCTAATCACTGACCCGGAATAGTCCTCAGTGCTGCCTGGCACTCATGCGTATTTCTTTGGTCCATTATCTTTCCTGCTCTCCTAGATGACTGTTTCATGCCTTCTCCTCTCATTCTTTGGTGCCTCCTACCCATCCCTCGGTCTGGGCTGATGATCTTGCATCCATTTTCACTGAGAAAATAGATGCATCAGTGAAAACTCCCATCCACTGCATCACCAGCATCTGTGCCCACGTATTTGACTCTCCTCCTGTCACTGTGGTGAACCATGTCTGTGCCCAATAAGGACACGTCCACACTTATGTGCTAGATCCTGTTTTCTTGCATCTCTCAGGTACATGCTCCTGCAGTTCCCATCAGCGCATAGCATGCTGTTATTTCTCCTGTGTTGACCTCACATTTCCCTCCAATTACCATCTAATTTTCTTTAAACGAAATTTTTAAAAAAGTTGTCCATGCTCACTGTCTTTAATAATTATTCTTTCATTTTGTCTTGAACCATTGCTCCACCAAAAACAGCACTTTTCAGGGTCACCAGTGACCAACACGTTGTTAATGCCATGGTCATTTCTCAGGCCTCATCTTACTTGACTCTCTTGTTCTGAAAACACCTTTTTCATGTGAATTTCAGAATCCAACATCACTTGCTTTTCCTCCTGCCTTTCTGGCCACTTTTCTTTAGACTCTCTCTCGCCATACCTCCCCCCCATCTCTCCTTCTCCCCTACCTTTCTCTTTCTCTCTCCCTTGTTTTTGTGTGTTTTGTTTTGTTTTTCTTTTCATGTGTTTTGTGGTGTGTATTCTACTCTCCCCTCTGATGGCCAGACTGTCCCAGGGCTCTGTCTTTGGACCCTTCTCCATTGATGATCTGTATTCATCCTTCAGGTGATCTTGTCTCATCTAAGTTATATGTACCATTTAAATGCTTTTGAATCTCAACTTTTTATTCATAGATCTGTAAATACAGCTTCCTATTTGACTTCTCTATTAGGGTTAGGTGTCTCAAAATTAGTATTTGCAAAGACAAGCTTTTGGTGTTCCCAAACCTGCTCATTCTGTAGACTTTCCCATCTTAGTGGCAATTTCACCCTTCTACTGGCTTAGGCCTAAAACCTTCAAATTCCCCAGCTCCTTTCTTTCTCACACCCCACATTTGTCTGAGAGCAAATCCCTTTGGCTCTGCCTTCAGAACCAGAGCACTTCTCACCACCTCGACTGCCATCTGCTTGGCACAGGCAACCACCATTTCTCACCTCAGTGGTTGCACAGGCTCCTAAATGGTCTCCCTGCTTCTACCCCTGCCCATTGTTGTCTGGTCTCAATACATTGGCCATAGTAGTTCTGTTAATAACCTTAACCAGATCATGTTACTCCTCCATCAGGTTCCCATCTTGTTAAAAGTAAAAGCCTCACATTGTCCTCACAATGACTTGTGGAACCATACAGAATCTGGCCCCTTGTTAATCTCTTAGCCCTTATCTTCAAATCCTCTCGCATTCTTTCAATTCACTCCAGACACACTGGTCTTCCTCTGTGTTTCTTGGATAGCCAGGCAGGTTACTGCCTCAGGACTTGTACGGTTTCTTTTCTCTCCAGCTAACATTCTTTTCCCCAAATAATGCATGCGCAGCTTCCTTACTTCCTCAGTCTTTACTTGAGAGTCAGCTTCTTGGTGAAGCCTCTCTTGGCTATCCTGCCTAAATTTTAGCCCTTCCTCCAATACTTCATATCTCCTTCTTTGTTTCATATGTGATAGTTATCACTCTCTGACATTCTGTATATTCATATGTTACCTATATATAGTTTAGTTATCTGTCTCCTCTATAAAGTTAAGCTGCAACTGAGCTTCAGTTCAGTTCGAATTCAACAGCACCTAGAACGGTGCCTGGTATGTGGTAGGTACCCAGTGAGCATTTGATGGATGAAAGCATATAAGTAGTCACCTTAAGAAGTATATACTGTGTAATATTGGCATAAGGATTAAGGATACTTATAGAGCAATGAAATAGGATTGAGAGTCCAGAAATAAACCCTGACATCTTGTGTTCAACTGGGGTATCAAGATAGTTCAATGGGGAAAGAATAGTCTTTTCAGTGAATGGTGCTGGGAAAACTGGATAGCTATATGCAAAAGAATGAAATTGGACCCCTGCCTCACACCATATACAAAAATTAACTCAAAATGGATCAAAGACCTAACTGTAAGAACTAAGACTAGAAAACTTTCAGAAGAAACACAACTGTAAATCTTTATAACCTTGAATTAGGCAATGGTTTCTAAGATGTCACACCAAAAGCACAAGCAACTAAAGAAAAAATAGATACATTGGATTTCATCAAAATTTAAAATTTTTATGCTTCAACAGACAGCATTGAGAAAATGAAAAGACAGCCCACAGAAAGGGAGGAAATTTTTGCATATCACATATGAGGGTACTTCAAAAAATTCATAGAAAGATTTGTATTACCTTTTAGTTCTATTTTTCCATGAACTTGTTGAAGTACCCTTGTATTTGATAAGGAGCTTATATCTACAGTACATAAAGAACTATTATAATTTACAAATAACTCAATTTAAAATGGGCAAAGGATCGGGATAGACAATTTTCCAAAGAAGATTTAAAATGGCCAGTAAGCACATAGAAAGATGTTCACATCATTAGCCGTTGGGAAAATACAAATCAAAACCACACTAAGATACCTCTTCACATTCACCAGGTTGGCTATAATCAAAAGGACAGATAATAAGAAGTGTTGCTGAAGATGTGGAGAATTTGGAACCCTGTACACTGCTGGTGGGAATGTGAAATAGTGCAGCCTTTGTGGAAAACAGTCTGGCAGTTCCTCAAAATATTAAACATAGAGTTACCATATGATCCAGCAGTTCTACTCATAGGTATATACCCAAGAGAAATAAAGAGATATGACTGCATAAAAACTTGTACATGAATGTTCATAGCAGCATAATAGCCCCCAAATGGAAGCAACTCAAATGTCCATCAACTGACAAAAGGATAAATAAAATTATCTATACAATGGAATATTATTAGTAAGTAAAACAAAGTGAACTACTAATGCATGCTACAAAATGAATGAAACTTGAAAATATATGTTAAGTGAGAGAAAGCATAATTGAATTTATATGAAATATTAAGAATAGTCAAACCTATACATACAGAAAGACTAGTGGTTGCCTAGGGCTGGGTCGATGTGGTTATTGGGAAATAACTGCTAAGGGGAATGGGTTTTTTGGGGGGGTGTAAGGAAAGCGTTCTAAAATTGATTGTAGTGATGGTTGCATAGCTCCTTGAATATGCTAAAGAGTACTGAATTATACACTTTAAGTTGGAGAATTGTATGGTATGTGAATTAAATCTCAATAAAGCCATTAAAAGGAGAATGCGTTTATAAGCCTAGAGAGTGTTAAGGAATCCTCTTTTAGAATTGCTCTACAACCTATTTTATTCATATCTAATTTTTAGCCTTTGTGGGTAGATTTGATTTTTAGACTAGCCAAAAATAATTTAATACTAAATCTTAGAAGTTTATTGAGTGGCCAAACTGCTTTATACAGTTGGGAGTAGAAAACCAACAACAGAAAGCCATTTTCATTAATTTACTCTTGAGTATACATTTAAGAGTTCCAAAAATCTTTTGTGATTTCACAATTTCATTTCCCTAGAATAAGCATGGAGCCTCCCAGACTCATTGCTAAAGTAAATGAAGCACAGTTATTTGTTTTTTTGTTTTTTGGACTGGTAAGGGTATTGCAACCCTCGGCACGGTGTGGTCCGCACCGTGCTCAGCCAGTGAGCGCACCAGCCATCCCTATATAGGATCCGAACCCGCGGCCTCGGCTCTAACAGCACCGCACTCACCCAAGTGAGCCACAGTTATTTGAATGTGTTTGTTTAAAATTTGTCTACATTACTTTATAGTCTCATCTGAGTACATTTGGACTCCTTGGGTAGATTGCAGGGTGTTTGTGTTTGCAAGAGTTTGTTTTGTATTTCTTTTGCAGTTTCTCCCACTCCTCCCCTAGCCCACCCTCCATCCCTAACTACCAGGCCCAGAGAAGGCCATAAGAAAGGTACTTAAAAGTCCTCAATACTTTGTAAAAATTTTATTTATTTTTTAGGTGTTTTGTTTTGTTTTTATAGGTTATGAATATTCATGGGGTACAAAGCAAATTGTCACCACTCGTGCCTAAGATTTGATGGCCAGATCCGTACTGGCAGCATGTTCATTACCACAAGTTGTGATCATACCCTGTGTCCCCACTCAATTATCCCCGACCTCCCACCCCATCCCCCTTACCCCACTCCACTTTGTATCCTAGGTATGTTCTCTTCCCTGATATAATTTTCTTTCTTAGATTTTTGATTGAGCTAACCAGTGAACATATGTGGGGCTAGAACTTTTTTGTAGGAAGATTTTTTAATTAAACATAATATTTCTTTAATAAATATGATGTAATTAGAATTTTTTTTAAAAAGTCCTCAATACTTAATTGATTACTGTTAAAGGTCAGGTTTCCCAAGAGGCCAACTCTGAGATGGAGACAGGTATGCAGGACTTTTATCATCAGGGAAAGCTCTTGAGAAGCAACACCTGAAGTGGGAGTGGAAGGAAGCTGGATTGAGCAGAGGGAGAAGAAGGGTGATAGTTCAGTCCCAACTAAGACCTCAGCTGGTTCCACAGGGAGCTCTAAATCTGGGATGGCCCAGCTCTTGTTCTTCACCCATATAGACTAGTGACCTATTCTGCATGGAATATAGAAGGGGTGACCTCAGGAAGGGGTGACCTTAGTCAAGCTGGCTCTCTTCAGCAAAGGTGTGTCTTCCAACAGCACTCCCAGTGGCTGGGGGAATAATTTCTTCAGTTCTGAACCTGGGTGGCACATCCTAGCATTCTCTAAAATTCCCTCATACTTGGAGTATTGTTGTTCCTCTCAAGGTCCAACTTGTTAAGTAACTGTTCTGTGAGAATGTACTTATAGGCCCTGATTCAGAGTAATCTTGACATATAAACTTCAAATCTGTGCTCTGATATAATTTGAAAATAGAGAAAGTTCCTTCCTACAAGATTGGCATTAACTTTGGACTGTATAGGATATCAATGCTATGATATAAAGCCTAAGCAATAGAAAAGAATGCCTGGACTTGGCAGACACCTTAATCCTCTCACAGTTCATCTGTGAATGGATTAGAAGAAGCTTAAGGAATTTATGATCAAGATGCAGTTTTTCAGAACTGTGCCAAAGTTTGATGGAAGTGCTTTTTAACCTACTGCTCTATTGCATCACAAAGAGATGTCATAAATGTCCTCATCCATATTTTCCAGAGTGCCTTTATTATGGCTTTAGTTCATATGGGCTTTAGTTCATTATGTTCAAGAATCTTATTTCATTTATCACTTGGCTTTTAAGTCTATATCACTGTATTAGTCCGTTTCTGTTGCTTATAACAAAATACATGGAACTGGGTATTTTATTAAGAAAATAAAATTTCTTGCTCATAGTTTCTTTTTTTTTTTTTTTTCCTTTTTGTCTTTTTTCGTGTCCGGCACCGGATCACAACCCTCAGTGTTGCGCCCGTACTGAACCAGGAACAGCAATGGGATCGCAACCCTCGGTGTTGCGCCCGCACCTCGCTCAGCCAGTGAGCGGGAACCGGTCTGTATGTGGGATCCGAACCCTCGGTGGGAACGCACTGCCACACTCCCAAGCGGCGCACTGTAGTAGTGCGCCACCGGGCCGGCCCCTTGCTCATAGTTTCTGAGGCTGGGAAGTCCAAAGTCCAGGGAACACATCTGGTGAAGTCCTTGGTAGTTGCAACAGTGACAGCAGAGTATCACATTGTGAAAATGGTGGAGCAGAGAGAGCAACCTCCTTGTTCACTCTCCTTTTAAAGCCCCCAGACCACGCCCCTGACTGCCCTTATTAATCTGCACGATTCTATAATCACCTCTTCAAGGCCCCACTGTTCAATTACCATAATAGGATTTCCCACCCTCTTAACACTGTCACCACGCCCCTGACTGCCCTTATTAATCTGCACGATTCTATAATTACCTCTTCAAGGCCCCACTGTTCAATTACCATAATAGGATTTCCCACCCTCTTAACACTGTCACAGTGGGGGGCCAAGTTTCTAATACATAAACCTTGGGGGACACAATTCAGGCTTAAGTGAGTTTGAGAGGGACATAATTCTATACAGTACAATCACAAATGACAAAGTTATTAATTTTATGATTTCCTTATTATAACCAGGGAATTCTCTAAGATGTACGATTCTGGCATGGGTGAAAAGCCAGATATGTAATTTTTCATAACCCTCAGGGGTTAGATTGTACATGCTTTAACCTGCATTCATAGGTGTATAGACAACTATTTTTCTACTTGATTCTAAAAACAATGGTAAAAAATGTAGAACAAAAGCCAATTGCTTTCCCATATACCAGCAATGAACATTTGGAATTTGAAATTAATAACACAATACCATTTACATTAGTACCAAAATTTTTTTTAAATACTTAGGTATAAATCTAAAAATACATGTACAAGATCTAGATGAGGAAAATGATAAAACTCTACTGAAAGAAATCAAAGAAAATCTCAGTAAATGGAAAGATATTTCATGTTCATGGATGGTAAGACTTGTTAAGATGTCAGTTCTTATACCTTATACTTTTCATGAAAATTAACCCAAAATGGATCAGAGACCTAAATCTAAGACATAAGACTATAAAACTTCTAGAAGATAACTTAGGAGAAAATCTAAGTGACCTAGAGTTTGGCAATTACCATTTAGATACAGTTCAAAAACTATGAAAGGAATAATTGATAAATTGGACTTCTTTAAAATTAAAAACTTATGCTGTGTGAAAGATACTATTGAGAGAATGAAAGGACAAGCCACAGACTGGGAGAAAATATTTGCAAAACATATCTGGTAAAGGTCTTAAACTCAATAATAAGAAAATAAACAATCCATAAACAAATAATCTAACAGTCTTTTATTGCTGGTGGGAGTGCAAAATGGTACAGATTCTTGGCATGACAGTTTGGCAGTTTCTTAGAAAACTAAGCATACTCTTGCCATATCGTCTAGCAATCACGCTCCTTGATATTTTCCCAAATGAGTTGAAAGCTTACAAAACCTGCACACAAATGTTTATAGCAGCTTTATTCATAATTATCCCCCAAATTGGGAGCAACCAAGATGTCCTTTAGTAGATGATTAGATAAAATTCTGTGGTGCATCTAGACAATGGAATATTATTCAGTATTCAGCCATGCAAAGATATGGAGGAATCTTAAGTGCATATTACTAAGTGAAAGAAGCCAGTCTTAAAAGGCTACATACTGTATGATTCCAACTATATAACATTGTGAAAAAGGCAAAACTATAGACAGTAAAAAAATCAGTAGCAGCCAGGAGCGGGGGGGGTGGGGGGGAGGAAGGTGGGGTGAATAGGTGAACCACAGGGGATTTTAAGGACAGTAAAACAATTCTGTATGATACTGGAATGGTGGATACATGACATTATACATGTCATATTCATCTTGGGCTGCTATAACAAAATATCGCAGACCACATGGCTTAAACTGCAGATATTTATTTCTCACAGTTTTGGAGGTTGGAATGTCTGTCCGAGGTCAAGATGTTGGCACATTTGGTTTTGGGGAAGGGCCCTCATCCTGGCTTACAGAAGCCACTTTTTTGCTGTATCTTCATGTGGTAAATTTAGAGAGGCAAGTTCTGTTGTCTCTTTCTCTTCATATAAGGGCACTAATCCCATCATTGGTGCTCCACCCTTACAATTTCATCTAGATCAAATTATCTTCCAGGTGCCCCACCTCCTAAACCCACATTGGGGCTTTGGGCTACAGCATATGACTTTTGGGGGGACATAAACATTCAGTTCATAACAGCGCATTTGTCAAAACTGGTAGAAAGAATCCTAATGTAAACTATGGACTTTAGTTAATAATTATATATCAATATTGGTTCATTAATTGTAATAAATGGACAACACTAATGCAAGATGTTAATAATAGGGGAAACTGGGGGGTATGGAAGGTATACAGGAACTCTGTACTTTCTGTGCAGTTTTTCTGCAAAACTAAAACTGTTCTAAAAGATAAAATTTCTTTTTTTTTTTTCCTTTTTGTCTTTTTTACTGACCGGTAACGGGATCGCAACCCTCGATGTCGCGCCCGCACTGGGGACCGGCAACGGGATCGTAACCCTCGGTGTTGCGCCCGCACCTCGCTCAACCAGTGAGCGGGAACCGGTCTCCACATGGGATCTGAACCCTCGGCAGGAGCGCCGCCACACTGCCAAGCAGCGCACTCTCCAGTGCGCCACCAGGCTGGCCCAAGATAAAAGTTCTTAAATTTTAATGTTCTACTATTTTTTTGTTAACATGTTCTAGTGTAAATTAGTTTTTTGCCAAAAAATTAGTTCTCTGTTCTTTCACTTCCTCTTGTTTCTTTTTTTTCCTTCCTCTAATCCCTCAATCTTCCCAGAAACTTTTCATTATGAACAGAAAGTTCACTAAAGAAAACCAAAATGCTGTTAAGCATGTAAATAGATGCTCTATGCCACTCAGGGTAAGAATGCAAATTGATGGTTCCACAGTGAATAATATTTGTATAGACACTAAGCAGGGAACTGCCAGTGAACCATGTCGATACATTATAAGTCACTAAAGTTCACACCTTATTTAGAGTTGCTTAGTTTTTACTTAATATGGGCCGTCATATATATTTCCTGCCCCAGTCCTAGACTCAGCCGTTTCTTGAAGGAGCTCTGGTTTGTGTTTTTGGAGAATTTTTAGAAACCAAGATCTGTGTGCATCCCTTAACTTTTAACCTATTTGAGTACTTGTATGTAGGTGGGTTTCTTGCAGATGGTATATAATTGAGCCTTGCTTTTTACCTTCCCTGACATTCTCTTTTAATTGTATATTTAGACCATTCATGTTTAAAATGATTATTAATATGGTTGGATTAATATCTACCATGTTTTTAACTGTTTTCTATTTGTTACATTTGTTCTTTCTTTTTTCCCCCTTTTTTCTGCCTTCTTTGGTTTTTCTTAAGCATTTTATGTGATTCTGTTTTATCCCTTCTCTTAGCCTACTTCTCTTTTTTTTTTTTTTTTTTTTGTTTTTTTTTTGTCTTTTTTTGTGTCCGGCAACGGATCGCAACCCTCAGTGTCGCGCCCGTGCCGGGCCGGGACCAGCAACAGGATCGCAACCCTCGGTGTTGCATCCGCACCTCGCTCAGCCAGTGAGCGGCTGGTCTGTATGTGGGATCCGAACCCTTGGCGGGAGCGCCGCCACGCTCCCAAGCGGCGCACTGTAGCAGTGCGCCACCGGGCCGGCCCAGCCTACTTCTTTTAAAAAAAATTTTTAGTGGGTGCCATGGAGTTTAAAATATACATTTTTAACTAATCTGAGTCACCTTCAAATAACACCACAATGTCGCTTCACATGTAGTGCAGGTACCTTGTAAAAGTGTTCCCAGTTCCTCCCTCTTGCTCCTTTTGACATTGCTGCCATTCATGTCAGTTATCCATGTACTATAATCACTCAGTACATTGTTACTATTATTGCTTTTAACAAATTTGTCTTTTAGATCAATTAAGAATACAAAAAATACAATTTTATTTTACCTTCACTTACTCCTTCTCTGACACTCTTTCTTTCTGTAGATCCAAGTTTCGGACCTTTATCATTCTCCTTCTGCCTGAAGAACTTCTTTTTAAATTTCTTGCAGGAAAGGTCTGGTAGCAGTGTATATCCATTCATATTCTCTCTCTCTCTCTCTCTCTCTCTCTCTCTCTCTCTCTCTCTCTCTCTCTCTCTGTTTCGTCTAGAAACTCTTTATTTCTCCTTCACTTTCAAAGGATAATTTCACTGGATATAAATTCTAGTTTGGTGGGGTTTTCTGTCAACAGTTTAAATATTTCACTTCATTGTCTCCTTGGGTTTTGACAAGAAGTTTGCTGTAATTCTTATCCTTCCTCGTCTATAGGTAGATGTTTTTCCCACCTCTAGCTTCTCTTAAGATTTTCTGTCTTTGGTTTTCTGCAGTTTGAATATGACATGCCTAGGTGTACGTTTTTTGGTATTTGCCCAGCCTCCTAGACCTGTGATTTTTGTGTCTGTTATTAATTTTGGAAAGTTCTTGGCCAGTATTACTTAAAATATTTCTTCTGCTTCATTGTTCTTCTGGAATTAAAATTATGGATATATTAGATCTTTTGATATAGTCTCACAGCTGTTGGATATTTTCTTCTTTTTGTTTGGTTTTGTTTGCCTGTTTTCAGTCTTTTTCTCTGTGCATTTCAGTTTGGACATTTCTTTTGACCTGTCATCCACGTCATTGGTTTTTCCTTGGCTGCGTCCAGTCTACTGATGAGCCCATCAAAAGAATTCCTCATTTCTTTTTTTCTTTTTTTTTTTTTTTAAAAAAAGATGACCGGTAAGGGGATCTTAACCCTTGACTTGGTGTTGTCAGCACCACGCTCACCCAGTGAGCGAACCGGCCATCCCTATATAGGATCCGAACCCGTGGCCTTGGTGTTATCAGCACCACACTCTCCCGAGTGAGCCACGGGCCGGCCCGAATTCCTCATTTCTTTTACAGTATTTTTTGATTTATAGAATTTCCTTTTGTTTCTTAAGACTGTTTATTTCTCTGCTTATATTATTCACCTGCTCTTAAATTTTGTCTATTTTTACCATTAGAGCCCTTAACATATTAATAGTAGTTATTTTAAATTCCCTGTCTGATAATTCTAACATCTGTATGTTGCTGAGTCTAGTTCTGGTTGTTTCTTCATCTCTTCAGAGTATGTTTTTCTTGCCTTTTGGTCTTGTAATTTGTTGTCAAAAGACAGACATGCTGGGTCAGTTAACAGCTGAGGTAAATAGGCATTTAGTGTGAACGTCTGTGTTAATCTGGCTAGGAGCAGGGCTGCATTTAATGTTTGTTGTAGCTGTAGATACCAGAGGCTTGAAGTCCCTCCAGTGCTGTTGTTTTTGTCTCCGCTCTCCACTGTAGGCTTCCCTTTGTTCTCCACCCCAGAGAGAGTCTGTGTCTGTAATCACTGTTACCAGTCTGGAGCCCTGTTGGTGTGGAGTCAAGGTGTTGTGGAGAGGATACATTCTGTAATCTTCTGATTAAATCAGTATTTTAGTAGGGCTCTGTTTCAGGACTTTGACTTCCATAACTGTTGCTCCAGTGGTTAGCTTTTTCCTCCTGTCCCCTACTCCCTTTCCTGGCTGCAGTGTTCCCAATCTGTTTCTTTGACGCCCTGACCCGTTGACTCCATTTCAGTTTGTTTCATTTTTTCCCCTTAGGTAAAAACAGGAAGCCTGGAGGGGGCTGAAGTGGGGTCAGATTTCCTTCCTCCAGCTAGAATTAAGTTTCAGAATTGTACCCTGGCAAAGTCCTTTCCCCTCCCCCTTCAAGGCCCATGTGAGGATCCCTGTATCTTTACCATGAGAACCCATTGAGGTTCTTGGTGGGAAAGCCTGTGAAAGTGTGGGAGCCCCCTTAAGACTGCCACCTTTAGAAGTTTCTCACTAATGCTACTTCATACTTAGCACGAGCAATTCATCCAAATGACTAAATAAGAGTTCCTGTGAGTGTTTGGCTCCAGCAGCCTCTGTTCTAGCTAAGCAGATTTTGGTTGCTATATCTCCCTGGATACACCTGTCTCTCCAGATGTTGGGGCAGTGGTTTGCCCTCAGCTCAGAGACAGGTTCAAGAAAAGTAGTTGATTTTCAGTTTGTCCAGTGTTTTCTTGTTGTATCGACAGGAGCAACAACTCTTTGCATGTTGGATGTGAAACTGGAAGTACTTGTAAGTCTTTTTTGAGGAGATTTTATTTGGTTTTGTATAAATTTGTCAGTTACAGAAATAGTAAATTGAAGCATATGTTCAGTAGTAAATATGCTAAATCTTGCTTTGGGGAAACATATTAAGCAGAATGTTTCAATAGCTGAGCAAACTAATTACTTGGTCAATGACAGCAGCAGTGAAAGGTCCCCACAGGGGGAAAGGTACAAGTCTAGCACACTCCCCCACCCCACCCCCAGTCTGTTAGGCTCTTCTCTGCAGAGTACATCTTCCCATAATAATGAATCTGAGGTTTGGTTTAGGGCTTTTCTGTCATCCATCACCCAGCTTGTGTGGTTTGATGCCTGAGATGTAAAGCCTGTGATTCTCATCTTCCCATAATAATGAATCTGAGGTTTGGTTTAGGGCCTTTCTGTCATCCATCACCCAGCTTGTGTGGTTTGATGCCTGAGATGTAAAGCCTGTGATTCTTTGGCAGGAGTTCTCAACTTAGAAACATATTTTGATTAGAAACATTTGTTCAGAGACACTTCTCCTAAGACTACAGACAGTGACATTGTAGCGTTTGTCAGAACATCTACATATGCAGATGACTGGTGTTAGTTGGATTAGAATGAAGACTTACAAAAAGTAAGAGGAGATGCTTTCTCTTTTCTTCATTTATAAGCATATACCGTCTGATTTTTAGGAGGCTCCATTGAAGGACATGAACATTCTTGCAGTAATTTCTTTCTTCAAAGGAACAACTGAGTTAAATTGCTGTCGCTAAGGTTTAGAGGCCCAAACTGAGTTGAAGATAGAGACCAATTTGACAAAATAATAACAGTAATTTTAGAGATTAGCTTTTTTATGTCTTGACCCCTCACTGTGTATCAGGCATTACAATGGGCATGCTACACTCACCCTGAGTAAAGCGAGACCCAGAGGGCCTACCAACCTGCACAGTGTGCTGCAGGAGGTATCTGAACATAGGTCTACCTGCCTCCCAAGCTTGTGCTCTCCATTCACTCAGTGTCACCAGGGAGGGTATTGCAGATAGAAACAGCGTTGTACAGAATGAAGAACCTAGGGCTTTGCTCCTAGCCCTGCCATGTAATCCCTGAAGGTTGCTATTTCTTCAGTCTTGAAGTGATTAGCTTCAATTTGCCGTCCAAGAATTTTTCAGCTCCAAAAATCTCTTCATTGCTGACATGGCATTAGACATCACTATCCAGCAGATCGCCCAAAGGCCTTAGCCTCTATTTCTTTCTCTATATACTCAATTGAGCTTCATAATTACTGTGTAGTGTGTTAGGAGTCAAGGAAGGTGATACCCTGGGGGAGGAGAAAGAAGCACGAACCTGGCAGGAACCCTGGCAGTAGCGGGATGTGCCCCAAAGCAGGCACACTTCAGAGGACAAGTCCAGAGAGGGCCTTGGAAAACTCAGTCTGGTCCAAAGTATGCAAATAGAACCAAGGAGACAGGTTAGATAGACTATTTGCCCAGTAGTGCCAAAGAAACGCCAGATGTCTTTTCTTCACAGATGAGACTCAGTGAGTGTTATTAAATATGACTAGTTATCAACTCATTTAGTTCTGTACTGAACAAATTGTTCTCATGGCCGTAGCATCTAAATGACAAGGAAAACAAGTTAAAAAAAAAAAAAGCAAACAAAACCCAAAAATCTTAGAGGGAAGGAGACAAAGTCAGTGAACATAGAGCCATCCTGGGGTTACAGCCTCATGTCACATAAGTGCCATAAGCCCATGAACAAATCCTGCCATCAACACAGTGAAGGGGGAAGAACTCTTCTCCTCTCCTGCACCTGCAGCTTGGATCCCCACTGCCATTGTACCTTTGAAGCTTCTTCGACTTCAAAGATTCCTCCAGTGTTCACTATGTCTGTGTATCTGAATACAAGCACTGTTTTGGGAGGCCAAGAGGTAAGGGACATACAGTTTGGCCTGGACTGTACCTCAAAAGCAGCAGCAACTCTATTTCCTATGAGACTCTACTACCTAGAGTCTCCTGAACCTGACCTCCTCGCCATAGTCATGTCAGGTGAAGAGTCAGTTACAAAAGAGCCAAGCATTAAGCAGGTGACTTCAGGAGGTACAGTGTGTGTCCTCCTTGCACTGTTGTATAGCCACCACTCTCATATGGCCCCTGGAGCACCATATTGGGCCTTGTGGCTAATGGTTTAGGGATTACAAATGTGTGTTTCTCCAGTATGACTTAAATTCTCACTTGATGGTACAATTAAAGTAAATGAAGTAAGTATGTAGTAAAGTGGAACTACAATCTTAGAGTTATCACTTTGCTTCTAGGCCGTAGAGGGCATTTCTGGACACACAGTTATTAACATTTGCTTGTTTTTTTTATTTGTCAAATAATCAAAATAATTGTTGAAAAACAAAGCAAGCTCCAAATAATACATAACCCTCCTACAGATTTTACTTCCTTTCACCATCATCAAATCTGTCCCAGAAACTGCTTTGTGCATGAAATGTGGCTCTGAATGGGAGGAAAATAAGCTTCACACGTGTAAATTGCTTTAAGGCTGTATAAGATGTGTTCTTTGGTGACACAGGGATTGCCAAAACCTTGAAAGTCAGCTTTCTCACCCCAGTGACAAATGACACCCCCATCATTCAGTATCCACCTATTTCCAGCCTCTTTGTTAGCAGGTCCCTACAATGGAGATTATATTTGAAAAGAGAAGAGCTGATGAGGCATGCAGTAAGCCTTTAAATTGTTCACGTCCATTCATTTGTTCTAATCGGCCTTTTCTCCCGCACCACTGCTCTACTAAGTGGTAGGATAGAGGAGGAGGTAGAAAACCTTTCATGCTTTTATAGTTACTCTTATCTCTTTCATTGTTTTGACTCTTCTAACATTTTTCCAATGCTTTTTTCCCCTGCACACTTCTTTTTAGATTTCAGCTTTGCATTAATCTTTTAAGTCCAGCTACTTGTTCACCTGACTGATCTTGGGAACAGCCCTTCAGACAGCCCAGAGGCCCAGTTTGTATTGATAGAAATGATTATGTGGTTTTTGTCCTTCATTCTGTTAGTGTGGTGTATTACAGTGATTGGTTTTCATACATCATTCCGTTCTTGTATTCCAGGAATAAAGCCCACTTGGTCATGATGCATAATCCTTTTAATGTGCCGTTGAATCTGGTCTGCTAGTGTCTTGCTGAGGATTGTACGTCAATATTGATCAGGGATATTAGTCTGTAGTTTTCTTGAATCATTCTCTGGTTTGAATATCACAGTAATGTTGGCTTCATAAAATGACTTTGGAAGTGTTCCCTCCTTAGTTTTTTGGAAAAGTTTGAAAAGTATTGGTGACAATTCTTCTTCAAATGTGTGACAGAATTCACCCATGAAGCCATTTGGTCCTGGGCTTTTCTTTGCTGGGAGGTTTTTGATCACGGATTCAATCTTATTACTAGTATAGTTGTGTTCATATTTTTTTCTTCGTGATTCTGTCTTGGTAGGTTGTATGTTTCTAGGAATTTATCCATTTCTTCTAGCTTATCCTGTTTGTTGGCATGTAATTGTTCATACAGTAATCTCCTATAATCGTTTTTATTTTATCATTCATTATATAATCTTTTTTATTGGCATGAGATGTTTCTGATATTTTGATATATGAGTTGCTTATTTTTTTATTAGTCTAGCTAAGCGTTTGTCAATTTTGTTTATCTTTCAAAAAACCAACTTTAGTCTTGTTGATTTGTTCTGTTGTTTTTCTATTCTCTGTTTTATTTATTTCTGCTTGAATCTTTATTTCCTTTTTTGTACTAACTTTGGTTTTAGTTTGTTCTTTTTATATTTCCTTGAGGAATAAAATTAGGCTATTGATTTGAGATCTTTTTTCTTTTATAATGTAGGCATTTACCACTATAAACTTCACTCTTAGCACTGCTTTTGCTGCATCCCATAAGTTTTGGTAAGTTGTATTTTTGTTTTTATTTGCTTCAAGATAGTTCTAATATCCCTTGTGATTTCTTCTTTGACCCACTGGTTGTTCAAGAGTGTGTTGTTTAATTTTCACAGTTCATGAATTTTCCAGTTTTCCTTTTATTTTTGATTTCGAGTTTCATTCCACTGTAGTCAGAAAAGATAGTTGGTATAGTTTCAGTCTTCTTAAATTTGTTAAGACTTGTTTTGTGGCCTAGCATGTGATCTGTCCTGGAGAATGTTAAATATGTGCTTGAGAAGAATGTTTATTTTACTGTTATTGGGTGGAGTGTTCTGTATATGTCTATTAGGTCACATTGGCCTATACTGTTATTTAAGTCCTCTGTTTTCTTATTGATCATCTATGTGGTTGCTGTATACATGATTGAAAGTCAGGTATTGAAACCTCTCACTATTCTTGTCTGACTATTTCTCCCTTCAATTCTGTCAGTGTTTGCTTATTTGAGTACTTTGATGTACTTTATATATTTGAGTACATGTATATTTGTGATTATTATATCTTCCTGGTGAATTGACTCTTTTATCTTTACATAATAGGTACATGTATATTTGTGATTATTATATCTTCCTGGTGAATTGACTCTTTTATCTTTACATAATATCCTCTTTGTCTCTTGTGACAGTTTTTGACTTAAAGTCTATTTTGTCTGATATAAGTATGACCACCCTGCTCTCTTTTGTTACCATTTGCATGAAGCATCTTTTCTCATCCTTTCACTTTCATCCTTTGTGTGTCCTTACATCTAAGTGAGTCTTTTATAACATAGTTGGGTCTTGTTTTCCTCATTCAGCCACTCCATGTTTTTTGATTGGGGAGTTTAATGTATTTAAATTAATTACCAATAGGGTAAACTTAATCATTGTCATTTTGTTAATTGTTTTCTGTATGTCTTATGTTATTTTGTCCTTCTTTTCCTCTCTTATTGCCTTCCTTTGTGTTTTATTGTTTTTTGCTTTTTGTTTTTTGTAGTGACTTGGCTTTGATTCCTCTCTCATTTTCTTTTTTGTATATTCTGTAGGTATTTTCTTTGTTGTTACCATGGGATTATATAAAACATCTTATAACTATAACAATAGATTTTAAACTGATGACATCCTAATTTCATTAGCATACAAAAACTATACTCCTTGCATTTCCCCCTGTCACTTTATATTATTGTCACACATTATATTTTTGTATCCATTAATATTGTTTTATAGTTATTTCTATGCTTTTATCTTTTAAATTCTGTACTAGAAGTAAAAGTTGTTTACACACCATCATTATATTATTATAGGATTTTGTATTTGTCTACATATTTTCCTTTACCAGAGAGATTTATGTCTTTGTATACTTTTGTTTTGCTCTCTAAGGTTCTTGAATTTCAACTAAAAGGACTGCCTTTAGCATTCCTTGTAAGGCATGTGTAGTGGTGATGAACACCATCAGCTTTTGTTTGTCTGGGAAGATCTTTATTTCTCCCACATTTATGAAGGACAATTTTTTTCAAATACAATACTCTTGGTTGGCAGTTTTTCTTTCCACACTTTGAATATTTTGTCCCATTTCCTCTTGACCTATAATGTTTCTGCTGAGAAATCTGCTGATAATCTCTGGAATTTCTCTTGCACATGACAAGTCACTTTTTTTCTTGCTGCTTTCAAGATTCTCCGTTTCTTTGACTTTTGACAGTTTGATTATAATGTCTTTTTGGTGTGGGCTTCACTGGGTTCATTCAAGTTGGAGCCTTTTTAGCTTCTTGAATTTGGATATCCATTTCCTTCCTCAGATTTGGGAAATTTTCAGTCATTATTTCTTCAAATAAGCTCTGTTCCCCTTTCTCTCTTTCTCTTCTCCTTCTGTAACTCACATAATACATATATTGGTCTAGTTGATGGTATCCCATCAAGCTTTCTTTACTTTTCTTCATTCTTTTTGTTGTTATTTTTTCTGCGAGTCTTTTTCAAGTTTGCTGATTCTTTCTTCTGCTTGATGAAGTCTGCTGTTGAACCCCTGTAGTGAATTTTTCATTTCAGTTATTATATTCTTTAGCTCCGGTATTTCTGTTTGGTTCTATTTTATAGTTTCTATCTTGTTGATATATTCTCTTTTTGTTCATGCATTATTTTCTTGATTTTATTCAGTTGTCTGTGTTCTCTTGAAGCTCACTGAACTGCTTTAGACAATTATTTTGAATTATTTATCAGGTAAATTATAGATCTTCATTTAGGGTTGGTTTCTGTAGATTTATTTTGTTCATTTGAATGGGCCGTGTTTCCTCCTTTCTTTATGGGCCTTCTTATTTTTTTGCTGAGATTTCGGAATTTTAAAATAGCCACCTCTTCCAGTCATTAATCACTGGATTTGTACAAGGAAGACCATCACCAATAAACCTAGCTAGAGAATTGGAGGCCTCTCAAGTCTTTTCTGGGAATGTGTCTTCTCTGGGCTTATGTAGGTAATTTCCCAATTAGAAAGGTTTGCCAGTTTCTTTTCCAGGAGCTCATAATCTCTTGCTGCCTATGGTGTCTGTTTACAGTACTGCAGATGCTGTAACAAGCTGCAGAGCTCTACTTTGTTCTGAACAACCCCCAAGCATCCAAAGTATGCCAGTTCCCCATGCCCTCTAAGTCAGGCAAGAGAGAAACTAGTACCCTCAAACAGCCACCTAAAAATGTAGAACATTGGACATGCGTTCTACTTTCTCTTTCTTTCCCACGGGAGAGGCTGCAGGTTGGGTGCTCCTCCCAGTTGTGCCAAGTTGTGCTGGCTTGGGGGAAGGGCAGTCACAGGTGAAATGAAATGGCTTTTCTTACCCATTTCAATGAAGCTGTGCCGTGCTTTGAGTTTGCCTGGGGTACTGCAACTTCTTAACTGGTTGCTAGAGTTCCCATAAATGCTTTTTGAACTGTATATTGTTGTTAAGTCAGTATCTCTGTGGGGGAACAAGATCAGGGGCATCCTTTTCTGCCAGGTAGCTTATGTCACTCTGGCCTTCGAGTCTTTAGTGGGAATCTGGCATGACCTTGACTCTGCTTGGTTTCTCTGTTGAGCCTAGCAGCCCCACATAAGGAACTCTCCCAGCAGATCCCTTGCTTTCTTTAAGGGCATGTCTCTGGCTTTAGTGCAAGAGTAGACCCTGCAGCCACTCTGGCATGAGAAAAGGCTCCTCCTGGCCCCAACTTTTCTGAAGGCAACTCTTTAAGGCATTTGCTTTGGTACTGACTCCCTGGCACAATCCTTTCCTTTTGTGAGATCAAATCTGACACTGGCTCCCCTCTAGGCTCCTTTGGGAAGAGACTTCATCTCAGGGGACTTGAGCTGTACTTTCCACTTCATCAGTTCTATCCTCAGAAGTTCTGTCAACTTCTCTTGTTTTCCATTCTTGTTCCTTTGACTATATATATTTCTGTCATTTCAGGAGACACTTGGGAGGTAGAAGAAATAGATGTACATGCTTGGTCTACCATCTTAAAATGAAAATCCCTGAGGTTTTCTTAAGAACCTAATTCCATAATATTTTTTTCAATCTGTGCTCCATTAATCATTTTTATTAATTGGCATTTAGCATTTAATTTGTCTGGTCATCAGCAGAGAATACTTTTTTGAAAGAGTTTCCTTTGTTCAGTTGTGGCTAGGCTCTGAATGGAAAGAGGTAATGCTGCAGACACACCACTGTAGGAATCAAATCAGCTTTTCAGAATTCTGAGAATTCAACTCTAATTTGCATTTTCTGTTTCAGAAGAGACAGGGTTGGGGACACACTGCTACAAAGCACAGCTGCTACTGTTGATCATATCACGAGTTTTCTAATTTTTGCAAATAAGGTGGTTCCACTGTCTGTGCACTTGGCACGAGACTCCCAGGGTTTGACAGCCCTGCAGTGACCAAAGGTGAGCGATGGATGTGTTGATGGCAGAGCAGCTAGTACTTTCTGCTGGCACTGGAAAACATTTAGCATCTCAGTGCTAATTTTCTCTGGTCCTGTTCTTTTTCTCCTTTCCCAGCTAAGACACCCTGTAATCATTGCTTAAAGCGTATTGTTGTGTGTCCCCATGGCTCACTTGGGAGAGGGCGGTGCTGGGAGCGCAGCGGTGCTGAGAGCGCCGAGACCATGGGTTCGGATCCTATATAGGGATGGCCAGTGCGCTCACTGGCTGAGCGTGATGCGGACGACACCAAGCCAAGGGTTGCGATCCCCTTACCAGTCACAAAAAAGCATATTGTTGCGGGGAGCTAACTTCTTTGTATTTATTAGTTTTAAAATTCTGCCCATCTCTCCACCCTACCTCCCACTGTTTCTTTTCTCCTTTACTTTGTTTAGGATATAATTTTGTGAGTTTTACTTTAAAAGAAGATTGTTGGTAAAGAATTACAATCATGGCCATAAAATGTCTTCTCTTTTCATAGACAGGCTCCTTCTACCTAACTATTCATTTTGAGTTTTTTTCCGAATAGGAATAAATTCCTATTTCATCTTTAGTTTTGTTTTCGTTTTGTTTTTTTTTTAAGTAAACAAGTCTAAATAGTTAAAATGCTCTTTAAAATTTTTCCCCCCTCAGGTCAGTTAGCATAAAGCACTTCTCAGCCTTAAAACAGTGTGGCCAATTCAAAAAATTGATCTTTTGAAACAAACACAGTGCTATAAATGCTATTTAGGTTTCCAGGCTAGACCACAGCTTGAATTCTGGATCATGGTTAAAAGAAACCAGTAAGAAAAAGGGGGTGGGGGTGGGGAAGTTCTCATTTATCCTTTCCTGACCATGGAGACAACATTGGTTCCTTTCTGCTTCTCTTTACCCCTCTTCCTTAAATCTGGTCCCCTGTTGCTGAAACTGCTTGTATCTCTGCTGTGGTGTCTTCCCCCCCCCTCCATATTCAATTTTATTTGCTAAGGGATTGGGGTCTGGGGGGTAGAGGACAGAGAGAAAGAATTTGCTAACACCTGCTAAATTAATTAACCAATATCTGTGAATGGTTGATGTTCCTTAACCTTCCCAGGCATGTTAAAAGAAATAAACCTGTAATTGGTGGAACTTCTGGGACTATAGCAAAGGGTGAGGAGGGAATCAGTATGATAGATCAGTGAGGTTAAGAAGTGGTAGACAAAGGCTACCCTCTAACCAGTTGGCCCTGCCTAAGTGCTGTCTACATATTGGTGGAATGAATGAATACAAAATGGTCACTTTCCCTAGCTTCTTTTATTCTCAGACTCCAGATTAAGAAAAATAAATAAATAAAAAGCCAAATTCTCTGAGCTCCAAATATTCTGGTTTTGATTTGTGTACTGTGCAAATGGATAGTTGTGACCAGTTGGGGTTAGGAGCCTGGCAGGGTATATGTAGATTGATTGTTAAATGAGGAATCCCTGTGTTCTTTTTTATATGTAAGTTCCCTGCCCCATGTAAAAGTAATGCATGTTCATTAAAGACTAAAGATAGGGCCGGCCCGGTGGCGCACTGCTACAGTGCACCGCTTGGGAAGCGCGGCAGCGCTCCCGCCGAGGGTTCGGATCCCACATACAGACCGGCCGCTCACTGGCTGAGCGAGGTGCGGGTGCAACACCGAGGGTTGCGATCCCGTAGCCGGTCCCGGTCCGGTACGGGCGCGACACTGAGGGTTGCGATC
>NW_007727513.1:369301-377424 GCF_000696425.1 Galeopterus variegatus
CGAAAAAAAAGACAAAAAGGAAAAAAAAAAAAAGACTAAAGATAAAGAGATCTCCCTCAGACCCACCATCCAAAGAAAACGATTGTAAAGATGTTGTTATATTTTTAGGAAAATAAACTGTAGGGAATTACTAATAAAAGCATGTTTCTGTATGTGTTTAAGCTAGTTAAAATGGCCTCTTGTTTTGATTAATACTGCCTAATGAGTACCAACTTTTTTCAGTTTATAAGAGTTTTATGAACATTTCACATGAAACCACAGCATTAATGTCTGTGGCAGCCTTGGTCAGTCACCTGATAGCTGGTCCTGTTTCCCAAAGAAGAGTTAACACACCTTCCAGATGATGTTCATCTACCTTACATCAGGGGAAGCATGTTCTTCCTCAGTAGAGGTTTTTTTTTTTTTTTTCTTCATTAATTCCGACCAAGACTCTGAGGAAGAGGAAATGGGTACAGATTTGTTAGAAGAGATGGAAATGGGCCAGTGACTTGGTTATGGTATAGGGATCCAGCAACTTAAGGCCACACAGTTTCTGAAAAAATATGGAAGATTGCATCCACTAATTTATTTCTTGTCCTATATCTCCACTGAATGTCTTATATAAAATTATATCTCAGTACCCTAATGGAATGAAATGCTGAAACAATATATGCCTTTTCTGAATTATTCATTTATTCTTTGTAGATTATAACCAGGTTCCTGTTAATTCAATTCAGTTAGTTCAGAATTACAACATATGATATCATCTGATCCTTGCCATATTATCTACTTGTTTTCCTACTCTGGATCCCTAATCAATATCTTTCAGTGTCATCTTTGGTCATGGAAGTCACATTTCAGTGAAGGCTGCCTATTCTGGTCTACTCAGATCTCTTGTTAATACCAGGCAGTGCCTGGCTGGTCCTGGGGTTCTGCTGATTTTCAAGTGTTCTGATTGAATTATTGCTTGTTCTGCCATGATACTGATTTCCTTCACTATTTCATGCTTCAAGTGGAAATATCCACTTGTTATTTATCCCTCATACTCCTTTTGAAAATAGCACAGTAAAGAATTCATTTAATTTTTTTCAGCTGTCTTCTTTTTCTGTCAATATTTCAGCACAGTATTTCTTAAGTGCTGTTCTATCTCTTGCATTGATTTTCTTAATGCCCTTTAATTATTTCTTACCTTTAAAATTTTGTAGCTTTTAGTATTTAGTAATTTGTGCTGTCATCACAGAGGCAACTTTAATTCTTTTGATCATTCAGATTTCTGTGGGTGTTGATCCTAGACCACAAGATGACGCTTTATTTGGAGAAGCATTAATAGGTTGAGGCTGTACATCTGAAGAGCAGGATTGCCAGTGGAAGCAATGTAGTGGGCTTAAGTATAAGTTGCATATTATTATATTGTAGAGAACCTCTTTATGATGCTGGTGAAGAAGGAAAATACAATAGCCAGGTTTTAAGCTTTCCATATTATAGTGGATACACTATACATTTCTGTGTACCTGCCCTACTGTATATGGAATCAGCAGCATAAGGTTACAGTCAGTTACCATTAATCATTTAACCAATATTTAATGATTATCGTGCCATGAAAGAAACTGCACCAAACACTATTGGGGATGTAGAGGATTAAAGGCACTTTATGTTTAAGACACATGTACAAAACACATGTACATTTTTCATGTAACTCAACCTGAGGCATAACACAGAGGGATGCTGTTGGACAGAGAATGGGGTGGCTCTACAAATACTGTACACTAAGGTAAATTGTTAATTAAGGCACAGGTAGAAAAAAAATTTCGTAGAAGACTTCGGAATAAACTTCATTTTTCTATAAAACATTCAAAGTAGCATATAGTATCAATTTATGGGAGTAACTAATTTTAAAAGAATAAAGCAAAGTAGTCAGTAATTATTGAATGGCCAACAACAGGATGAACTAAATATAACTCATGGGCCTGGTTGGTCTTTGATACTTCACAGGCCAGTTATTAGAAATTGCCCAAGATTAATGAAAAGGATCTCAGATTGCTTAGATACCAGTTTGTTTCCTTGTACACATGGTCTAATGTATCACATTGGCATGTGCATTTTCTTTTCAGCATGCACTTCTGGCTTTAAAGTTCATACTTGCATTTGCCATTCCTGATAAACCACGGCACATCCAGATGAAACTAGCCAGATTGGAATTTGAATCTTTGGAGGCACTCAAGCAGCAGGTAAGAGCAACTATTCTGAAAAATGAATGTTATTTCTTTAACAAATGATAGGAAACATAATTCAGGGGGATAACTCAGCATTTTCTTCAGCCTTGGAGTTACCAGTTTGAATAACTACATTGATGTTTTAAGTGCAGAAAAGTAAATAAAGAATGAAGTCCTCCCTCATGTTGGTAGTTTGAATAATTCCTTGAATTCTCTTATGCCATTTTCAGACACACGTGGGCCCATCCTTCACACACTCTTCCTTCTCTTGCTCCTCCTTTGTTTTTTTGTTTGCTTGTTTCTTTTACAAACATTAGTATTCTTTTTTAAAAAAATTAAACAGGTGAAATTTTTAGAATAAAATTTATTTTCACATAAAGGGTATTTTATATATAAAGTTTGAGGCCATGAATAAAGTGTGGAAACCAAGTTGCAATATGAGGCAAACTGGAGTTTGTTTGTAAATCCTCTGTAAACCTCTCAGGTAGGATCGGAGCAACACCAAGGCTAGAGGACAGACCTGCAGGCTGTTGATTTGGCACCCCATTTAGTATTTTTAAGTATTTGCTCAGCTTTCATTGAAGGAGGGACTCAGAAACGCGGGTGAGGGGCAGAGAAGCAGGATGAGTGGGGAGAGAGGTGGGCAGAGCACGGCCCCTCCAAACAGCCTTGTTCCTCCAACTTTGCAAGGAGCTTGTGGGCACAGACATCTTTAAAGGCCTCGATTTTCAGATGCTCAATTTACACGTGCACTCTTCTAAAACATAACTGTCCAAGGATGCCCTGGAGTCCTGGGCTGACTCCTCCTGGCTGTCCACAGCCACCTCTCCTTTCACAGTTGCCCTCCTCCCACTGTTCAGAAAAAAGGCACACCTCTCTCATCGTGAACCCTACCCTGTGCCTTGTTCCCAGGAGAAAAGCCTCCCAAGTGACAAAGAACCTTTTAAAATGGAGGTGTCAGGGGCTAAGCTGCATTCAGTAATGGCACCCCAGTCTTCCACCCACCAAAACCAAATCCGTCTCCTTAAGAGATGCATTTCTAAAATGTATCCAAAAATGTATGTGCAATAATTGTTTATTAAAATATATATTCTATTTTTATAATTTTTATCCTTTATTTCACCAGTAGTACTTGTAATAACTAATCAGGCCAGAAGAAAATTGTAAACACTTATAGAGACTTATGTCACAGGAAATTTTTAAAGGTTTTTAAATTCAATTTATGAGTATATTATTGTAGTAAAGTATGAGAGAGTGCTTTATAAAGATTTTCAAGCAAAAATATATATTTTATTAGTATAAAATTCCTTTGGAGAAATGAAAAGAAAACATGATTTCAAAGAGGAAAAAGGAAAACAAAATTTTACTATTAATAGCATGTTCATGGATCTTAAATGGATGATGGCAGATATCACATCACTATGGTATTTAAAATCCCTTGGATATCTTTAAAAGAATGACTCAGTAGTTTTATTTTTAAGTGTCAGTATTTACCAGATGCTAGAAAGTACGTTTTTGCAACTATTTGATTTACGATGAAAAATTTTAGATGTCAATTTAAAATCGTGTGGGAAGGCCCATTGCATATAAACATTTTAGGGGGTATGTAAGCAAAAAATTTTTTTAATGTACTGCATTGTCTCTGGAAGAGTTTTGGTCAATCATATTTCTCCACTGATTACATTTCTAGAGACGTTTCATAGATCAGGGCAGGCAACTTCTTGGCTCCAGGTCAAGGCGAGAGTTTGCTTAGCATTAGTAAAACTTTCCTCTCACTCAGCATTTTGTGTTTCATATTTGTCTGAAAAGCAAAGGGTTTTTATTCATGTTGGATATTATTAACATGTCTCATCTGCTGCTGGGGATGTCACAGACTTGTGTTTACTATGGATGTGGCTGCATGAACTCTCAAGTCATCTCAGCGCTTAAATTTCCATATCTTCAGGTATGCTCTGCCTGACAGTGAAGCAAAGTCCCAATCCAGAAGTAAAATTTTTTACATTCGTCTTCATTGAGAAATGAAACTCTCACCAAAATTCTGTCTCATATTGCTTAAAAAGAAGAAAAAATCTTAAAGATTTTAAGTCTCTTTGAGTTTTTTGTTTTCCCTCCTGAGGACGTAGATGTGATTCTCTGATTAACATCACCTTGTAGGTAAAGGTGATTTGGGTGCTGATTTTGCTGTTACTGTTCTGGAGGGACAGAGATGTCTAACAGGTTTCGACTCAGTGCATGTATCACATGCCTTCAAACAGGATGTTCCTACCTTGCTTTAAAGATGATTTTTAAATTTGTGCATGTACAGCTTGAATGTCTCTGACCCATCAAGTGGGCAGGAGGCAGTGATGAGTGTTGTGGTAAGGAGCTCTTAGGGCCTTGCACAGACGGGTAAAGCATTCTTCCCTCCCAGTCCCCACTACTTTTTTTCTTTTCATTTTCAATCTGAGAATAAAAGGTCCAGGGCAAGAGGTGGGCAGAAGATACTGCAGCAACTCTCTTGCTCTCTCTTGCTGAGCCAAGGCTTTGCTGCATGGCCAGCACTGCTGCGTGGGCCACCCAAGTGTGTGCTACCACCAGGGAGAGAGAGTTTTTCATCATGCTTCCTGTTTAGTCTCACTACCCCTGGCCAAGGCTTTGCTGCATGGCCAGCACTGCTGCGTGGGCCACCCAAGTATGTGCTACCACCAGGGAGAGAGAGTTTTTCATCATGCTTCCTGTTTAGTCTCACTACCCCTGAGGTCCTAGAAGGTCCAGAAGGTCGGCCACTTTGTCTTTTTCAAAAACTCAAATTGGGGCCGACCCCGTGGCGCACTCGGGCAAGTGCAGTGCTGGGAGTGCGGCGGCGCTCGCGCTGCAGGTTCGGATCCTATATAGGGATGGCCAGTGCGCTCACTGGCTGAGCACGGTGCGGGCGACACCAAGCCAAGGGTTGCGATCCTCTTACTGGTCACAAAAAAGACAAAAATAAATAAATAAATAAATCGAAAACTCAAATTGACTGGCCACGTCTTCAATTTACTAGCAGAACCTAGTACCTTTTCTAGGATACAGACTTTTTTTTTCTTTTTCTTTTTTTTTTTTTTTAATCTGACATTTAACTATCTGCTTTGTAACTCAGCATAACCTGAACTCACTGGGCTCTTCCTTTGTACCAAAAGCAGAGAGATGTTCTTCTGGGTCCCCTGGTCAGTTTGTGGGCCACATCTGAAGGGGATGCACGGATGACGGAATCACGCGAGACCCGGTCTGACGGTTCACCAGAGAAGTTCCGCTTTATTCAAGGACTGCGCGTACATTTATAGGGTGCTGTGCTCCGAGGCAGGAGAGAGAGTAGATGGGGCGGTAACTGATTGGACTGGGCTGGGCAGGAGGTGAGCCTTGACCTGTGACTGGCTGAGGTTTGGCGTGGGTGGGCTTGGGTGTTGGCGCCAGCGAGCTTGTTTACTATGGAGAAGAACCAGGAAGGGTGCCATATTGCCAGGGTGTGTCCCTGTTCAGGTGCCCATGGGGTCCCTATAATATCAAAGATGGAGTTATTGAAAATATATCAAAGACTAAATCTCATTAATCCCTGGCCTATCTCTGGATTCTTTCATTGTGAAGTGACCAGAAATTGACAGTAAACCTGCCAATAGAAATTGAAGTTACTTTGTAAATAATCATTATATTATGTTTAACATATATTTGAATTGCTACTTTTCAACTCAATTCTCATCTTATGGACAAAATGTGATTGAGAAATTTAAGTCATCAGACAGTTCTTAAATAGGACCGTGCATTTTAAATGTAAAACTTTTGAAAAACACATGTGCCTAGACCCTGCACCCTAAAGATTCTGATTCCCTAAATCTAAGGTGGGACCCAAGGACTTACATTTTAAATGCAACCTCCTGTTGCTCCACACCCCTTTCTTCCAATCCCCATCCACCAACAGAGATGGGTCAAGTGAGTGCTGAGAACAATCAAGTTCTGGGCCAAATTTTGCTGCCTGTGAACGAGTCAAGTAGCGTCTTTGCCCCTTGGCTTTGTGTTTTATGAAATGAAAGGCTGGATTCCGTGGTCTGTGGGAAGCCCCCAAAATCTACATTTTTAACCAGCACTTGCAATGACTACTGCAGGAGGCTGGGAGCCATTTGGAGAAGTGCTCTGTGCGTTCAGTTGTTCCTCTCAGCTTGTGATTGGGGAGGAGGGAATGTGGAAAGGAAATGTACTGAAAACAGATCTTTCTTCGGTATCAAATAGGAAATTTTGTGGTGTTCCTAAATATGTAGGCAGACAGATGTACTTGAAGGTGAGAGGCAAATGGGGGAAAATAAAATAGTTTGCTTTGCAAAGGACATTTTCAAGTGATTAGGGTTCACTTGGCTTAGACCTTTACGAAGAATTCTACACAGTAAATATCATCCTAGTAATGCCTTTTTATTTCTTTTCAAATTGATTTATTCACCTCTCAGTCATTTTAAGATCCAGTTAAAAATAGAAGGGAGTCTTATCCAGGAACCATTTGATAACTCGATGGCCTAGAGTACAGGGACACAACATCCTCCACACAATCAACACTGACCGGCCTCAGGCAGCCTGCCCTCCGGGGCCCAGAGCACACACGGAAGCCAGGAAGCAGGGTGACCTCAGCAGAAAGACAACCTCAGAAATCAGTTAATAGAACAAGATAATTTTAAGAAGACACCACAATACTAATTATAGCCTTCAAAGGCCTCAAGTCAGGTTCAGGACCTTTGACTGGGCAGGACAGCTGGGCCAGGCTTCATCAAATTCTATCTTGTTTTCTAGGATTAAGATATATTCAGACCATTTTTCCAACATTTCCTAAGAGCTTCTGAACTTTTCTTTGCCTACATCTGTGCTCTCAAGTTATGGTAAATATATAAGCGTTTTTAATGGAAAGTGTAAAATTTCACAGCATCAAATGAGGGTGCTAAAGTATTTGACTCTGAAACATGTAATCACATATTAATCTGCCAAAATGTACTTCAGATGAAATACTGACTCTACATAAAGAATTGGCCTCTACGAAAGCAGGTGGCTGGCAGTGCCAGGGCCATAGTCCTTGGGGAGGGTCCATTTCCCAAGGCCTCAAGTCAAGTCCAGGTCCAGTCACTTCCAGGTAAAAGTAAACCAAAGTGTACATTGTTTGGAGAGTTTGGGTGGCCTGCTTGGGCTGGCCATGCCCTTTCTTCCTGTGTCAGGCGATTTCTCGCAGCTCTGTGCAGCTATAGGACAAGTGACTTGAACTTCCTGTGTTACAGTCTCCCTAGCACTGAGATGGGGCAGAGGAAACTGCCTTATTCACATGAGGCAGTGTGCGTAAGACACCCAGAGTGGAGCAGGGCTGTGGGGTCTTGAGGATGGTGAGGCAGAAGGGGGACCACCTCATGAGTGGGCACTCTGGGCCGCTGGCAAGCAATTCCAGAAGAAAATGCAATCATAATGCCAGATTCAGATGGTGAGTCAGGATTCTACCTCTGCAGCACTCACCTGTTTTCATGACCCTAACACAGCTGGGCCGTGATAACAACAATGAGGATGGTAATAGCAGGCACATAGTAGGTGGAGTGTGAGCCAGGCACTGTGTAAACTTCTGCTTGTGCCAGTGACTCTTCAGAGCATCCTCCAGGCTAGACTCTGTTAGCCATCTGAAGGTGGTTTTTCACACAGACTTCTCTCCCGTTGATAAATGATAACCTTTTTTTTTTTTTTTTGTCTTTTTGTCTTTTTTCCGTGTCTGGCAACGGATCGCAACCCTCAGTGTTGCCCCCGTACCGGACCGGGGAGGACCGGCAACGGGATCGCAACCCTCGGTGTTGCTCCCGCACCTCGCTCAGCCAGTGAGCGGGAACCGGTCTGTATGTGGGATCCGAACCCTCGGACGGGAGCGCCGCCGCGCTTCCCGAGCGGCGCACTATCCAGTGC
>NW_007727513.1:377915-393243 GCF_000696425.1 Galeopterus variegatus
CAACCCCATGATAACCTTTTTTTAAAGGTGGTTAATGCTCTAACAATTGTTGACTCCTGTACACCTCTTTGGCCTCCTCTCCTATCAGTCTGCCTCTCACTTTGGGGTCTAGCAGGATTCCCAAGCACCCCTGCCACTCTGTAACTCTGACCACCCTGAACCCACCCCCTGCTGTCAGCTTCACAGACTCCATCTCTTGGGGAAACTGGGAATGCAGGGGCCTGGTGCCCATTTCTGGACATTTGCTCTACTGTACTTCACTCTGCTTCAGTCTCCCCTATGAGCTAGGAGGTCCCCAAGGGCCAGGCAGTGGCTCACGCATCCTCTAAGTCCCCTCACCCACCGCAGGGCCTGGTGCCCAGTAGACTGGATAAATCTCCACTTAAACTTAGTTTGTTGACTCATACATAGTTCAGAGGCCAATATATTAAATTAATGACAAAATATGTCCTTGGACAGAAAGAGTATTTAAATAGGTACTTTGGCCAAAATGGAAACAGGTCATGTGCCTTTCTGGGATCACTGGGGAAGAGAACACATTGTAAGGAATTACACGTGAGCACTTTACAAGGACCCCATACCTAGTCTTCATAAAGCTCACGTCCTGCTTTTTCTTTTTCAAAAAAAAAACTGACAGTAGTTGACATCAGTAACAAGGGTAGCTCCCTAAGACTATAAAATAACCGCAAAACAAGGCAGGTAGAATTCTAAACAGTTTGTGCTTTACACTTGTTAGCTAGAAAACTGGCTAACAAGCTGAGGCTCTGGAACAGTCCTCCCCTTACCACTGATGGATAAACTTTTTTCCCTTATATTTTTTGTTCTCAGAAGAGAAAAATTATTTGAAGTGCATGGAGGCATCTAGACATTAAAATAAGACTACAGCTGCTGAAAACCTGATCATTTTTGTCTTCCTCAAGTAAACAATCTATGTAAATTGCAGCTTATCTCATTAATTTTCTAAGCAAAATTTGAAATTTATATATCTTAATTTTTCTCCCAAGGTGAGAAAAATGGCCAAATCAGAACCAGATTTATTTTTACTTGTGTAAACTACTGAATAGACCATGAAATGGAATAATATGTAGTATTGTTCTAGCCCCTGTATCAGTAGACTGGAAACTGTATGGGTAGAGAGGCCTGGAAGCACAGGTCCATTCCACAGAGAAGGGCCCCAGGGTCACCATGCTGTAGAAATAACGGCTGTGTGCTTTGGGCCATATTCATGTATGTCATTAAAATATATCTGTATTTGTAAGAAAAATAATTAACCCATAATAAATTATTCTAGCTATTTCAGAATGCTTAAAACTGTGTTTTTTTAAATGAAACAAAAATATATTCTAAGATATTTAAAGTTCTGAGAGTTCCAATCTCAGATTCTTTATTAGATTAATAATTGCCTTGCCTTGAGGGCTGACACATGTGAGAGTAGCTCTTCCTTTTCCAGGTAAATGCCTAGGATTGACTATTATGTATACATTTATTTATTTATTTATTTATTTGTTTATTTATTTATTTATTTATTAAAAGACTGTACTCTTAGATGAAAAGAGTTATATTATGTATACATTTATTTATTTATTTATTTATTTATTTGTTTATTTATTTATTTATTTATTAAAAGACTGTACTCTTAGATGAAAAGAGTTATGGAGATGGATGGTGGTGATGGTTACACAACATTATGAATATATTTAATACCACTATACCATACACTTAAAAATGGTTGAGATGGTAAATTTTATGTTATGTGTATTTTACCACAATAAAAAAATAATACATTTTCGTCAAGCCCAAAGATATTTGTCTGTGACTACCAGACTAGAAGCATCTTGGGGGCAGGATTACTCCAGACACATAGAATTTATATTTGAATGAGTGGGACATTGATGAATATCATTAGGGTCAAAGCTACCATCCCTTTGTGCCTTTTTCTACTACTAAATGCTAGTCCTTTGACTTTGAAATTATCCTCTGTGTGTTATATTTGCATATTACATTCGGGAAACCATTACTGAATACTTACCATGTATAGGAAACTATACTTTTTAAAAACCTTTTCTTTTTAATTACTTTTTAATTATTTTTACATTGATTTCCAATACTACAGGACCTCAGGGATATGATTGAATATTATATCATGCAATGAATGTAGACCAAAGAGACTGGGCTGAAAATACAGTGACTGACAGACTAGGAAATTTAGATTTTTAAAGTAAATTCCTAAGAACACCATGTTTAGTCATTTATCTCTTTCTCATAAGGATAGAATGCAGAAAACAAGAAATGTTTGGACTTAAGAACTCTTTAAAATAGCACTTAATTAAATAAAAATAATCACGCTAATAATAGTTCTGAGAACATAAATGGTAATTTTATAGTGAACCCATACATAAGTCAACAAGTATTAACTGAGTATATTCTATAATCAAAGCACAAAAGATGACATGTCAGAAATTCCCCGCATCATATAATTGTCAAATGTTAAGAGTTGGAAAATTCTATAGAGTTGGAAATAATCCTGTCCCAAACCCTGATTTATACATTAAGGAATGGATCTCCAACTGTGGTTGTCAGCTTTCAAGATGGTCCGTAGTGATCCCTGACTCCTTATATTTACAGCTGTATGGAGTCCCCACCCACTTTTGTATCTTGGTTGGTCTGTGTGACCAGTAGAATACTGCAGAAATGATGGTATGTTTCTTCTGAAGTTAGCTCATTAAAAAACATAATAGCTTCTGCCTTCTCCTTCTTGAATCACTTGCTCTTGGGAAACTAGCTGCCATGTTGTAAGTACACTCAAGCAGCCATTGGAGAGGCCCACATGACTAGGAACATGTCAACAGCCATGTGAGTGAACCATCTTGGACACAGATTCTCTGGGCCAGAAGTTGGCAAACTTTTTCTGTAAAGGGTTTGACAGTAAATATTTTAGACATATGGGCCATACAGTCTCTATCACAACTATTCAATTCTGTGTTGTAGTGCAAAAGCAACCATAGACAATATGTAAATGAAAGAGTGGCTGTGTTCCAATAAAACTTTATTTATAAAAACAGGCTGTTGGCCAGACTTGGCCTGTGGACTGTACGTAGATTGCCATTCCCCTGTTAGCCATAGTCAAGCCTTCAGATGACTACAGTTCCTGCCTATATCCTGACTATAGTTTTATGAGAGGCTCTGGACCAGAGCCACCCAGCTGCTTTCATACTCCTGACACACAGAGACTATGAGATAATAAATGTTTGTTGTTTCAAGCCACTAAGTTTTGGGATGATTGTTACACAGTGATAGATAACTAATGCACCAATAATCCAGAAAAAGAGGCTGAGTGACAGATGAACCAAGTTTGGCTGAGTTGATAATTGTTGAAGCTAGGTGATGGGTACGTGGAGGTTCTTAATGGGGATACCCAAGAAGGATAAGTGATTTGTCTAAAATCAGACCATCAGTAACTTGCAAAGCCTATACTGCACACCCAGTCTCCAGCTCTGAAGTCCTGTGGTCTCTTGGCTACCTCTCCCTGCATAAATAGCAACCAGTAAATATTTAGCCATTTGTCTGAGTTTCCCCCCAATTCTTTACCACCTTACTACCTCCAGCTTAATGTCCAGGATACCTCTTTGGACTTTGATGCCATTGCTGTTGTTGAACCATCCTGAGGCCTTGCTCCTGCCTCTTTATACTGTGCACTGTAAAATTAGTCAGAGCTGAGGGATGGAGCTTTGTTCAAACATCTACAGAGTTGTACCTCAGTGTGACCTGGGATATAATCATACTTAAAATTTACATTCTTATTGAACTTTGCTGTTGACAGAACACAGCAATCCATTGTCTTGATGAATCTGCACACAGCCTATAATGATAGTCCTGTCAGGTCTCACTACAGTGTTGTATATTTCGCTTTAAATGAAATAAAATCACACGTGAAAGTACCTAGCATAGTGCTTGGCACATAGTATGTTCTAAAACAGTGAGTTTACCTTCCCTTTAAAGTCCTTTTGATATTGGAAGTGATCATAGAAGGATTTTAATTGGCATTATAAGTAAGTTAATGTGCTGAGTGTTAGATATACAAAAGTGGATGTCTGAAATAACTTGACTCTTGATTGTACTGGCTGCAGTACTTGTCTCCCCAGAATGACTGATGAGTGACTCCATTTAAATATCTGAACCTGGTTAGATTAAGAGGATGGGTCTGGATTATTATGATCCTGTAGTTTTCTAGGATAACCATAAAATAAAATTTAGTATTGGATTTTATGGTGTCATATTTTCTGGATGTTTAACCAGATGATCACAGTGATGCCATCTACAAATGAGGTAACAGTATGTGAACAAGGTCTCACAAGACAATGGTGGGAAATCAAAAAGCAGAATACCAGACCTGCTAAAACACCATTGGATTATGAAACTCAGTTCACAAATATATCATCTTCTCTACTTTTTTCCTCCAAAAATCTTTATAGTGTTGTATTTTCTTATTCTAAAAATTTGGTTGGGAGCAAATGAATTTTCCCCCATAAATTTTCAAGTTTTTTTGTTTGTCTGTTTTTGGTTTTTGTGGCTGTCCTTTTAGATAGTGTCTACAAGGCAGTTATCACCTGCCAGGTAACTATGTTATCAGGGTTGTAACTTTAAATTCTTGATCCGTCCCCCAAACCAATATGGAAAAATATGTTATTATTTATTATTTGAAAAATAAATGGATCTCACGATTCTCTCTGGTCTTCATTCTTAAAGCAGTGTTTGTGTGGGTAGATTTGCAGACTCTTTTGTTGGAGTTGCCCTGGAAAAAATGGAAGGCATATTTTTAATTTGCAAGTCTGGTTTTAGTCACAGGCTCGAGAGAAAATGAACTGCCACATGTCTGAAAAACACAGCTCCAATCCCCTCTGCTTTCACATGTGATAAATATTGTTTTGATTAGAGACAATAAATCAGGTTACTTTATTTTTTTTTTACTTCTTGGACTAATGGGTTCACTTTTTTAAATGTATGTTGTGGAAAACCATTTTCAAAAACATCAGTCTGGGTTATATAAACTTTATCCACGATATCCGTCCACAAAATCAGTTCTGTGAAAATGATGTGATTTAACAGTAACAATCAGAGAAACTCTCTAAGGAACTGTCATTTTTATTCACAATCTGTATCAAAACATTGGCTTTAAATGAAGCATTTTGGTTTGCTGAGGACATAATTAAAATGTGCCAGGAGCAGGGTGAGTGCTTTGCATGCCTAGGTGTTAATAAAGTGGCTGTTGGAGTCAGGTGTACACGTCTCGGGAATCCCAATTTTTATCATTACTGAATAACCCTGGGCAAATTACCAAACTCCTGGGCCTCAGTTTCTTCTTTTGTAAAATGGGCATAATGACAGGAATGAGCAAGCAGAGTCAGGCCCAGGTTGGTGACTCCCAGTCTATGGCTTTTCCACCTTATCACCATCTGGAAGATACGGGATGAACAGAGCAGATGGGTATAAATAACACAGAATTCTTGATTGAGTGTAGCAAAGAACTTCTTGACCATTAGGGGATTAAAGCACTTCCATCCTTGGAGATGGATGGTTTTAATACTCCATCCTTGAAGATCTTCCAGAAGAGATGACCATGTTGGAGACTTACCTGCTTTCTGGCAAGGAGCAGTCTCAGATTCCTCCCAAACCCGTGATTCCTTAAAAATATTTGCTATCCAGCTATATTTTAACCCCAAACATATTGTCTTGAAATGCTAATTAACCAAAACTAGTTTGGGTTTCAAATGAATTTCTGGAAATGAAGAGTGGTGTTAGGCCACTGTCAGTGGCCTTCCTTCAAAAATCACAATGGGGCTCTTGTTTGGCTCTTCTTGGGCTCATGCTTTAAAGAGTAAGTCTGCTCTTTTGGTGGCAGAATTCAGTGAGTAGTTGTTTTGAAATAAATTAGAGCATAGAGTTTCTCATAAGAATAATGATATTAGTTTAACACATAGAATTGAGCTCCGAGTATGGTATTCTGTAGAATCTTTACGTGTGTGTCAATCGCTATCCCTTTTTTTGCTCCTCTTTCCCCTTTTTTAACTCTTAAATCTTTTTTTGTTTGTTTGTTTTTCAAGAAACGGAAAAGGGCTAAGTCCACAGAGAAGCCATTTTAAATTTGATGTTTTCTGCAACCTCATTATTTTGTGCCTGTATTACTACTCGTATCCTCTTTTTAGTATTATTATTATTATTCTGATTTTTTCTTTTGTTTGTCTTTGTAGATGCTCATGCATCCCCTTTTTATTCTGGTGGTTCTATCTTCCAGTCTTCAAAGCTCTTGGTCTCAAACCCTTCCTTGGAATGGGCCTCATACCTTTCTGTGGAATGGCCTCAGACCTTGTGGTCTGTCCTTTCAGCCAGAGTTCCTGCCTGGGAAGCTCTGTGTCAGGAATGACTTCTGTCAGGAAGGCTGCCTTTTCTCATGATCAGGGTGGGACTCAGAGCCCTCCCAGTGCAGCTGACTCTGATGGGGGCCTGGGAGACAGACATGCAGGCTACTTTCCTGGCAATAGCAGGCAAGGTGAAAATAGATCTAATTCCAGTCCTGCTGTTAGGGATTCAGCCCAGCAGCAAATTTAAGTCACTGTTCTCTGAAGAAAATGGTCTGCCTCTGTTGATGGTCATAAATTAATCCACCTTTACATGTTGCCATACTAGCTGGCAGACAGGGATCCTATCTTAAATTGAACTGGAACCAAAAAGTTACGTACAGTCTGGGTAGAGAGAGCTTCTGTCTATCCTCTCCTGTGGCCTCTTCTATAGACTTAGGCAGGAAAAAGTAAAAAGTAGGGCGAGAAGAAACAGGAAGCAGAAAGTGGAGCGTGTGAGAGCTCTGAGTAGAAGTTGCCTCCTGCCGTATCTGGATTGTTTTATTTCCAAGTATTGGCTCTTATATTGCTCTACCACAGTAAAGATTTGTTTGAGATAACAGTGCACACACTTCATTGTTCAAACAAGGCAGGGAATACAGACAGATGCTTGACATTTGTATGGTTTCCTTCATTTGATCAAAAAAAGAATACTCCATGAATGAGAAGTGATGTCAAAAGGTTTAGGCAGCCCTAGCTATAGGGATGAGCAGTTGGTTCAGAAGTGCCAGAGCACACTGCAGATGGGAATAGTAGCAGCTTCACAGGGTTGGGAGAGTGAGTGAGAGAATGCTCAAGAACAATCCAGTGCCTGGAGTACTGCCCGTGTGTGCAGCCATTATTAGCAACCCTTACCTGGGAACAGTATAAAACCACAAGTCTTGGCAATTATCTCTAGTTGCTGCCTTTCCCACATTCTCTTAAAATTCACTGCATCAACATTTCTGATCTGCCCCCGATTCTAAAGCTTTGTCTCACCCACTGTTCCTTGGGCTCTCTCAAGTTCCTTTTCAAACCACATTTGCTTTGTTAGAGGGTGGGTAAGTGGTAACCAGCTCGTTTTGCTGTGGGAGGGCAGTGGGGGGTTGATTTTCATTCATGTTTGGTTGTATAACCTATTTATTTTTCCATCTCTAGCTTTAGGAATCTTATTTGAGCCATCAAATGTCAGCTGGTGACATCAAATACTTCTGTTATTTGAGCTTATTAGTTAAAAATACGTACATAAAATACATTAAAAATTTCCCTCTCTCTGGTACTTAGGCCCTATCCTGTCCACAGACACAGGAAGCTCACTCAAATCAAACAGCTTAACTGTAGAGAGAAAAAAAACTAAGTGCTTGTGAGTTAATTACATCTTAGCACAGTGGCAATCTCAGAAAGAAATGGTTGCTTAGCACATAGCTAATCCCCTTGAAACTAATTTTTTCTGTGAAATGGTAACTCCAAAATGCAGTTGTTCCTGAGCCCTAAAAATACAGACTGAGGCATTTTAAAATAGCCCTCCATTAGACTTGAAACCATCTGCTTGTTTGTAGCCACAGTATAAATTTTCCACTGTTTTAAGTACCATGACAATGGCATCACTCCAGAGAGAGAAGCAGCACAAACAGGAGCCCTTCAGGAAGGCATGGCAGGTTTGTTTCCACTGATCTGATTAGTGAACAAAGAACCAAAGAAAAATATAGCATCCGTTCAAAATGGAGCTCTACTGTCCTAATACCCTCCTGGGTCTCTGAAGGATTAACTCTCGCTTAATCTGCTTTCATCAAATACCCATTCACATTATGATTCTCAAAATAATTAGCCCTCAGCTGTAAGACAGTTGTCAAAATCAGTATGATCTGCTTTTGAAGAGATATAAATAAAATGAGGAGGCAAGTTTCTCTTACAGGAAAATTACTGGCCATAAAGATGGAATTAAGTATGGTACCAGAGTGGGCTGTGCCTCCCTCTGATTCTTAATGTAGCTTCCAGTAAATTCTGGATTAACATTTTAGTCATACTGTATTTGTGCATGTCCGATTTTCCATAATCAACATCCCACAGTGCCACTACATTTATGTGTATTAGTGAATCAAAACACCCTGCGGCGGAGTGAGTTGGAATGGGCTTGGTAATGTAATCTTCTTGCTAATTATATACATTGCACCGTGGTTGAAAGACATATCAGCGTTTTCCTATGGATTTCAAGAGCATATCAAAATAGTTTACTATACGCAGGCTTGGAATGTCTTTTTTTTTTTTTTTTAAGACTCATGATATTGCAGTCATAAAAGGTTCCATTACAATCTAGGTAGTGGAATTCAAATAGTATTGCCCTGCAGAATCAGATACAGGGCCAGCAAGAAAATTTTAATATTTTAAACCAAATTTTTAAACTCACAATGATAGAACATACTTAAAATCATGTAGAGGAAATCTTTTTACAACAACTTCTTAGTAAAATACAGCTAAACAAAACTTGTCCAACATCCTTGCTCCCTTTGTTTTAACCTTTCTGTCATTTTGTGTTAAATACGGTAGACTTTGTGAGGCAGGAAAATGGTAGTTAATCTCACACAATGTGATACATTTTATTTTTTATTTTCCAAGGCAGTCGGCATGGCATCCCATTTCAATGGGAAGAAACAATCCCAACTTCTCATTTAACACAAATGAAGGAGTCAAATCACTCTCTTTCTCCTTCTAATTTTCTTCTTAAAGGATGGATCTTCAGGAATAATAATACTGAAAAAAGAAAGAACAATATTCAGATGTAATGTGAAAAGTTGTAAAAAGTAAAATCTCCTTAAAACACTTGAGTAGACATTTAATTTAGCTTTGATAGTGCTTTTCTTTTTTTTTTTTTCTTTTTGTCTTTTTTCGTTTTGTTTTAACCTTTCTGTCATTTTGTGTTAAATACGGTAGACTTTGTGAGGCAGGAAAATGGTAGTTAATCTCACACAATGTGATACATTTTATTTTTTATTTTCCAAGGCAGTCGGCATGGCATCCCATTTCAATGGGAAGAAACAATCCCAACTTCTCATTTAACACAAATGAAGGAGTCAAATCACTCTCTTTCTCCTTCTAATTTTCTTCTTAAAGGATGGATCTTCAGGAATAATAATACTGAAAAAAGAAAGAACAATATTCAGATGTAATGTGAAAAGTTGTAAAAAGTAAAATCTCCTTAAAACACTTGAGTAGACATTTAATTTAGCTTTGATAGTGCTTTTCTTTTTTTTTTTTTCCTTTTTGTCTTTTTTCGTGACTGGTAATGGGATCGCAACCCTCAGTGTCGCACCCGCACCGCGACCGGCAACGGGATCGCAACCCTTGGTGTCGCGCCCGCACCGCACTCAACCAGTGAGCGGACCGGTCTCTATATGGGATCCGAACCCTCGGCGGGAGCGCCCCCACGCTCCCAAGCGCCGCACTCTACGGAGTGCGCCACCGGGCCGGCCCAGATAGTGCTTTTCTTAATCCAGTATTTTGTTAAGACAACATTAACCCCAAGTGTGAAATATCAGTTAGATGGTTGATTAGTTTATATCTTACAATTTAGTCATGTAATATGCAAATGATTTTGAATATTTGTAATAATTATATTTTATTATTGATTATAATTGTTCTTTTATTGTATATTAAAATTAACTGTTAAAATTCATTCCATTCCCTGCAGTAATATAAGTAATTATAATATAAGTAATATGAACTGCATTTTTGGAGAAAAAAGATTCTGAAAGACATAGTACTTCCTTCCACCCCGTGCCCTGCCCCGTGTCGTGGCTTCACAGAATTCATTCCCATTCCTATTCCATGAATGCTGGATATTTGATTGGTCAGTGGTGGTAATGTGGTGGTGGTAATGTGTGTGTTTAAATCAACTTCAGGTACTGTTCATGGTTAAGGCAATTTGAAAGCAAGAAAAGATTGGTATTGGACAGATATTCTGACTAGTCAGAAAATATCTAGAGCTACAACACTTTTACACTGTGATCTTGTATCTAGAATCATTAGCCAGAAAGCAAAAGTAAAAAGCTGGAAGAGAGTGATCCGATCCTGAGCTCAGGGTAGAGCACCCACTCAGTCTCTTTAGTGAGGTCAGAGAACAAACCCCGGGGCCTCCGACTTCTCAGTTTTCAGGCTTGGTTCATTCATTCAGCAGACATTCTCGATGCAACTTTCAACTTTCATGCATTTTAAACTGGGCAATAAGTAAAATGTGGGGCAGTATGAAAGGGCAGATTTGGAAGTGAGATATTTTTGGTAAAATTGTAAGTGCTGATTATAATTCTTCAGTAGCCAGACTTCGAAAATATACCTTTGAATTCCTCAAAGTAGGAAGCACGAAGTTGAAAATCAAACCTATTTTCAAAATCACGGTATATGCTGCTGGTTTCCCTTATGTCTCTGTTTTCATTTGATACTTTAAAAGTACAGAAATTGTCCTAAGGAATATAATAATATAACTTAAATATCTAAGATTTATTAATAAAGTATGTAAATACATCTCCTTTTAGAACAACTGAGATTCTTCTTTTACATCAATTGAGAAGTCTTTCTGACTAAAACTGCAAGTTATGGTAACAAGCTGTGTTTTTAGGTTTCCTATGTCAGGGTTAAGTAACTAACTTCTGACTTTACATGTAGACTTTGTCAGTATTTTCTGAATGAAACTTTTCATTTTAGTCAAGAATGTGTTAATGGGCTCTCATCCTCTCATCCCTGGACTCCTCGCACAGCCCTCTGACTCCCAACTCCACCCTCTCCTCTCTCCACCTCCACCTTCTCCTCTCTCCAGTCCCGTTTCCCTTTTGCTGCCACAGCTTGCTCTCCCATATGTAGATATGACCCCATGTTTTGGTCCTACTTCAAATCCTTTAGCATTTCCACGTTCCTCACGGGAAACCCGACCCGTCACCCTGGCTGTGTTTGCAGCCTCATCTCCCTGCACCAGCCCCTCTTGGGCTCCATCCACATGGAACTGTGCCCTGTTCCTAGAACACCCCGTGTTCTTTTGCCTTTGTACGTTCTCTCCACTCTGCTGGTTCCCTTTTGTCCACTTGTCTTCCTGAAAGCGTCCTCCTCCTTTTATAAGATTCATCTTATGTATCTCCACCACAGTGAGGCCATCCTTTGTGGGCACCTGTTGTTCCAGGCTGTGACCTCTGGGCCACACCAGAGTGTGACTGGTCTGTGTTCTCTTAGTACCTAGCTTGTGGTAGATGTGATGCACTACGAAGTGACATCATTCCCTTGACCTGGTGATCTATATTCCCAGAGAGAGTGTTGCATGCATTGCTGCTTGAAGCAGTACTGTTATCCTAGTGAAAGATTATTAGGGACAGTCCTGTGCCTGGAAGTCAGAGAAGTGCAGGTTAGGGAGAGAAACATTATATCTGGAGTTAGAACACCTGCAGTCATTTTGGCAATCTCTTCAGATCAAGGGACCTTACCCATCCTTTTAGGAGTTTATGAATCTGAGGCTTGGGTTCCAGTCTGAACCTTGGCACAGAAAAGGCATGCAAGCTTGCGCAAGTCTTGTAACTTTGCTTTGGTGTCTTCCTCACTAAACTGAGGAGTTGGACCATGCAATCCCTAAAGTACCTCCATTGCTACAGGTAGCTCTTCTCATGGAGACTCAGCTTGCCCACTGCAGGGTAAGGTAGCCCAGTGGGCTACTCCCCTAGGTGTTCAAATGATAGTCATGTGATTGACTGGCACCATCATGTAAAGATGCCTGCATTTCCAAAGATGGGGAGGGAATTTGGAATGTTGTTCTTGGAATTTAGTGTTCATCTTTTTTGCAGTAGAGTTGTGAACTAATTTTAACTTTTTAAAAGGATACAACAAGCTCTGCTTTAACATTTTCTAGATCTGTGTTGTTTAAAACTGTAAGTTTTGGAACTAATTTCTGCTGACTGGTCCATGTATTCAGTGCATGAAGCATGTATCTGAACAGTTTCTTCCTTAGGCACTATATTAGTTTTCTATTGCTCAATAACAAACTACTGCAAACCTAGTGGCTTAAATAGCACACGTTTGTCATTTCAGTATCTGTGGATCAGGTATTCCAGCACAACTTAGCTGGCTCCTCTGCCCAGGGTTTCACCAGGCTGCAATCAAGAGGCCGGCTGGGCCTTTGGTCTCATCAAAGGCTCAACTGAGGGAAGATCTGTTTTAAGCTCTCTGAGGTCGTTAGCAGAATTCATCTCCTGTGGCTGTGAGCCTATGTGGTCCCCGTTTTCTTGCTGGCTGTGTTCAGAGGCCATGTTCAGCTCCTGGAGGTCACTCACAATTTCTTGCCATGTAGCTCTATCCATAGTCCCTCTTACAACATGGATCTTCCTTCTCCAAAGTCAGTAATAAGGAGTCTCTCTGCTTGAAGTCTCTGACCTCAGGGATAGCCTAGGCCCTCCTTTGAAGAGCTCCTGACATATTAAGTTTGGTCCACTCAAGGTAATTTCCATTTTGTTTAACTTAAGGTCAACTGACTAGAAACTTCAGTTACATCTGAAAAAATCCTTTCACCTTTGTCATATAACACAACCTGTCATGGGAGTGACATCCCATCACCTTTGCCATATTCTACTGATTAGAAGCAAGTCCCAGCTCCCACTCACACTCAAGGGGAGAGTATTGTACAAGGCATGGATATCAGGAGACGGGGATCATTGTCTCTGTGGGGGAGACCCTAGGACATACCCTAGGTTATGTCCACCGGAAGCACTCAGTGAATGTGTATTAAGTTGAAAGATTGTATTATAAGCCAGTTGTTTGGAATGCAGATCACATGTTCCAGTAGGAAGAGGGTGATATTTTCAGTTAAGTTTATAGGAAAGCTGACAAGCCTGTGTAAAACAAGGTGAGGCTAATCTAAAATATTACTATGTGATTTACCTTGGGTTTAGAATAAGGACGGGAAGGGTGCAGTACAGGAAAACTGTTCTTCCCATCTTCTAGGGCACAGAGTACTCCTGTCCATGAGCTTCACAGATCCCCACAGGACACCTCCACCTCCACCCCAAGCCCTATTTGGTGATAGGCCACATCTGCCTCTTCCCGTAGACCTGGAATGGCCAGCCCTCTCGTGGTGCCATGAACAACTTGCTGTTGCACCCACACGAGCTGAACCCAGTCCCCGAGCTCCCAGTGTGCCCACATGACCTTTCTCCTGCACATCCAGTCCAAACCATTCCCCCTCAGTAAGGTTCACCTTACCCGGTATTAGACTTGAAAGCATCCTGTGTGGAGGAAGGAAGACGACTGACTGCTGGCTCTTGCCCCTGTCTGACATCTATCAGATGTTGAGTGTTGCTGTGTTTCTCTGGAATTTAGAATACAGTATCTGTGGCACCTCTTTGAGTTTGCTACAGTTCCTGGGGGTGCCTCTGTGCTCAGTTTGAGAACTGTAGCTCTGCCTTGTGCAAGATCCTACCTGTGTTGAGTGCTCACTATTTGCAAGGTCTACTATTCAGGTCTGGGGCAGTGAGTGGAGGAAAAAATATGCCAGCAGCTGACTTGAAGACTGAGAAGTCTGAATTCAAGGCTCAGCAGACCTGCTGTGGAGGGCAAAGGAGAGAGTGCTTACTTCTGGGTTGGCATGGAAGGTGGCATTTCACCTTAAGAGAAAACAAGTATCAGCCATGTCATGATACTTCCTGACAAAATGTCCTTGTGATTTGCCTGAAGCAGAGCTGAAATCCTCAGCAGATCACACATGAGGTCTTGGTCATCTGTTAATTTGCTGTAGAGCATTTTCTTCTCACTCCAGTGGTCAATTGCTTAATTTTGGTCAATGGGGACATGAAATGGTATTTTTTAAAATCAGCTCGAAGAGATGACATGTAAATTTAGTCACTTTCCCACCTCATCACTCACCCTCGGGCTGGCAAATAGTCCCCAAGGCTGCTGGTAGGGCAGGGCGGCTGTGCGGGGACAAGCACAGGAAGAGGTGATGGCCTTGGACAAGACAGGACTCCCTGAGCCTCCAGCCAGCTGGTGATGATTGTACAGCATGCTGAGGGAAGGGCTGCTTGGGGAGGTGACCCCCTGAGGGTGGAGGAGTCTGTGCCCTAGCACGTCGGTAACCAGTCACCATGGAGCCCTGCGTGGGCAACTCTACCACTGACATAGATTTTAAAACATGTAAAGCAATATTATGGATCATTTAGGTATAAATACATGGGTGGGGGGAGGTGAGAAACATATGGGAATGATAAATACTAGATCAGAAGAGTGGTCCCCTCTGGAGGGTGGAAGATGAGATCTAGAGACCCACGTGGAGTCAATTGTACCTCCCTGCCTGTTTCTTAAGAAGCTGGTGGGGAGAAACTGGCTGTGTCGTTCTTTCCAACTTTGAGTCTTTGTGAAATATTTTCTAATTTTTAGTGGGAAGAGTAATACTTCATAAATTTATAAGAATTAAATTGTTTTATTTCTGTGTGGTCACTTGCTTTAAGGAAAACTTGTAAGTGAGCAGGTGTACCAGGGGGCCATCTGTTGGTGCCTTGGTTTGTCAGCAGCTGAGTTGAGGGAAAAGCCCACTGGGGGGTGTTAGAGTCTTCACGTGCCCAAACCAGACTGTGCCAGAAGTGTCTGCTTTTACCCAGGGCATGGTGACCTTTCAGAGCTGCACTTCCTCCTCAGTAAATGGCGGTGGTGGAGCCAGCTTCCCGAACAACTGTACAGGTTAAGGGAGATGGCATGTGCCCAAGCTTGGCAGTTAATTGACAACAGAGTCAACTAAACAAGGATCTAAAAATGTGATGGCTTTTGGACACTTCAAAGAATGCAAGGGGAAAGTTGTGAAATGTAGGAAGATGTTTATATTTATCTTTTTATTATATCTATTATTCTATTACAGAACATTCTTACATTTACAGCAAGTGTTCCATTCTATAATTAGAACCAAAAAAAAAAAAAAAAAAAAAAAAAACAATGAT
>NW_007727513.1:394243-399564 GCF_000696425.1 Galeopterus variegatus
AAAAAAAAAAAAAAAAAAAAAAAAAAAAAAAAAAAAAAAGCAATGATGTAGAATTGTCCCAATTTTAATTCATTCACTTTGCCAACCTGAATAGTCTGGGATATTTTGAAAGAGTCCATTTTGCCTGAAACAAATTGAACCATGAAACTACTGGTCTGTGAAATGACTGAACAAATTAAAAATGTGTGTAAAAAGCCAGATCACAATTAACGAGAGTCAAACTAAGCATAAGTAGAAGCCCATTAACAAAGGAAGCAATTCTTGAAGTGTTTTTGTGGCATATTTTTGTATTTTGTCTCTCACAGACACCCTCTTTAAAAAAATTCAAGTATCTTTATGTAGAGAGATTTCATAACAGAGCTTCAGCCTAGAAGGGAACTTGGAATTTTGGAGGTTTTAATTTTGTTTTTTAAAATGAAACTATGTTCTCCTTAGGATTGTGAGTGCTTATATGATAGACAGTGTGGGTTTGATGATACTGGTTCCTGGTACTTCACCCTAGCAGGTCCTTCATAAATGTGGTGGCAAGTCTGTCTTACTCAGGAAAAAAATACTAGAGGAACTGACAGAAGAGCTCGTGGGACCAAAAGTATTGATCCTTTAAAGGATAAAACAAAATCCTCAATATAGTTTTTAAAAATCTAGTACTACTAAATACTGACTCGATGCTAGAAATACATACATGTGTACTTTTCTTCCAGGAAATAGATATAGACAGACTCAAGTCCATCATGAGAGATGATTGAGGAAAAAGAAAAAAGTGTTTTCCTTACGTGATTTTATTTTATTTTTTATTGAGGAATATTTGACAATTAAAGATTGTATATACCTAAAGTGTACAATTTGATTATTTGAAATCCATAAACATTGTGAAGTAATCACAGTCAAGTTAATTAACATATCAGTTAAATCAGATAGCTACCACTCTGTGTGTAGTGAAGACACTTAAGTACTGTCTTGTTAGTGAATTTCAAGTACAAGTATACAATAAACTATTGTTAATTATAGTCACATTGCTGTACATTAGATCTCCATAACATATTCATCTTACATAACTGAAACTTTGTACACCTTGACTAACATCTCTCATTTCCCTATCCCTCCACCCCTTGATAACCACCATTCTGTTCTGCTTCTATGAGTTTGACTATTTTAGATTCTCCATGAAAGTGAGATCATGCAGTACACACACACACACAAACACACACACACACGTGTTGTGGAATGATTAGGTCAATCTAACAAACATTTTTATCACCTTACAATGTTGTCATTTTTGTGTGTGTGATGAGAACTTTTAAAATCTGTTCTTTTCACAGATTTCAAGTTTACAGTACATTATTATTAACTGTAGTCACCATGAGGTACAATAGATCTCCAGAAGTGATTTCTCTTGTCTAACTGAAACTTCATATGCTTTGACCAACATCCCAATCTTCCCCCATCCCTGCCCCTGGTAACCACCATTTTACTCTCCATTTTTGTGAGTTTGACTTTTAGATTCTATATATAATGTTATGCATTATTTTTTTTTCTGTGTCTGGCATATTTCGCTTGGTGTAATATTCTCCAGGTTCATCTGTGTTTCATCATTTTTTTAGAGATTGAATACTATCCCATTGTGTATGTATACATGACGTTTTCTTTATCCATTCATCCACTGATGGACAAACTTAGGTTGAGTTTATATCTTGGCTCTTGACAGAAATGCTGCAATGAACATGGCAGTGCAGATATTTTCAACATACTGATTTTATTTCCTTTGGAAAAATGTTCAGAAGTGAAATTGAGTCCTATTTTTATGTTATGAGAAACCTTCACATTGTTATCCGTAATGGCTGTACTAGTTTAAATTCCCACTAACAGTGTAAAAGTGTTAATCTTTTCTCAACATCCCTGCCAATACTTGTTACCTTTTGTCTTTGTGATAAAAACCATTCTAACAGGTATGAGGTAATATCTCATAGTGGTTTAAAATCGAATTTCCATGATTATTAGTCATTTGAGCAATTTTATCTGTTGACCATTTAAGTGTCTTCTTTTGAAAAATATCTATGCAGGTCCTTGCCCATTTTTAAATTAGTTTTTTCCTATGTTTGCTATTGAGTTGTTGAGTTCCTTATATATTTTGGAAATTAACCACTTAGCATATATATGGATTACAAATATTTTCTCCCATTCTGTAGGTTATCTCTTCACTCTATTGATTGTTTCCTTTACTGTGCAGAAGCTTTTCAGTTTGATGCAATTTGTCTATTTTTGCTTTTGTTGCTGTGCTTTTGGGGTCATAGTCATAAAATCTTCACCAAGACCAATGTCAAGGAGATTTTTACCTTTTTGTCTTCTAGTAGTTTTGTAGTTTCAGGTCATACATTTAAGACTTTAATCCATGTTGAGTTGATTTATGTATATAGGATAAGATAAGGATCCAGTTTCTTTCTTCTGCATGTGGATATTTAGCTTTTCCAACTTCATTTATTGAAGAGACTGCCCTGTGAAAATTGTGTGTTCTTGGCATTGCTAAGCTGTTTTTTCCCACTAATCTATATGTCTGTTTTTGTGCCCATACCATGCTATTTTGATTATTATACTTTTGTTTTTGTTTTGGAAAAACGTTCTTGACATGGTAGGCTGAGAGCTTGATTTTTGACAAAGTATGTTTATTCTTGATTTGTGGTTTACCCTCATCTTCATTTAGCAGTGCCCATGTTCCTGCCATCTCCCTTACACAAAGCCATAGTATTCCACAGGTAGAAGATATATGTTAAAGATACAGTGTTTTACAGATGCGGAATGAGACCCAGACAGGCAGAGGATTTCCCAAGGTGCCCAGCCAGCCAGGTTTCTATATGAATTATTGCTGGCTGGCCTTCTGATTTGTCCAGTGCGTTATGTCTCTGGGGGTGACCTAGGTGGACATTGTGTGGGGAAAAGGGTCACATCCCTAACACTTATTGCCATCTGGTAGGACTTCCTAGCTTGAGCATATCCCATTTATTTGTTCCTCCTCCAAAAACCATATTTAAACAAAAGGAAAAATATGAGAAAAGCATAAATCCATTAAAAATGTTGGGAAAAAAGGAGTACCATCAGCTAACCAAACAAATGTTGAGAAATTTCTATAAAATAGAAAGCAGAATAGGAAAGTGTTGACAGAGAACTAGAGTAGAGAAGCCACAGCCCCTTCAGACACAGCCAACTGTTGGAGGTGAGAGTGCCCCTGAGCTGGAGGACATTCCAGCTAGGATTGGAGACAGGAGCAAGTGAGCATCAGGGCACTTTGTTGAAGGAGTTCCACCTCTCCAAAATGAGGAAAATTGAGGTGGGGCCTTATAGAAGGAGCTTTGGAACTATGAGGGAGCTCCAAGTTGTGTTGGACTTCCACGACCCATAAGGAGAGGGGACACAAGGAAAGGCCATGGTACCCAGGGATGGAAGATGCTACGTCTGTGCACCTGGAACTCTTCCAATGTGGGTCTTCATGATGCCTGCGGATCACTTACCTGCCACCTAGGCATACACCTTAAGGAAAAACACACTCATTGATAGATGCAGTCCACTTACACAGAGGCCCCCATTCAGAGGGGAGGACAAGGTGGAGACAGATAGGACAAGGACAGAGCAAACCCATGGAAGCTACCCATTCTTGTCACCTAGTCCTTCTTTCCCAAATGTGAGTAGACCACCAGGGACCACCTAATCCTTTCTAAAATGTGAAGAAACCACCAAGCATTATCAGATATTTGAAAAAAATCAATAGAGACAGATAGACAACACCAGGATGAAAAACTGACCCATACGGAAACAGAACATTCTAATTAAAACCTTTCTAACTAATTATAATTTTAAAAGATTTGAGAAGTTCTTACAGTCATAAACGGGAAAGATTGATAGGAAAAAGAAGTGATTAGACAACAAAAAGGAGGTATTGATTGGCAACTGAGAGCATGACTGTCGAAATCAATTCATTAGAAATGACTAGTAAAATGGGCAGGGCTAGATTATAATAGTACAGTTAACATATATTGAGTATTTGCAACTGTTCAGACATTGTTCTAAATACTTTACATATGAATTGGTTTAATTCTTTTAAGAACGTGAGGTAGATACTAATATCCCCATTTTAGAGATGAGGAAACTGAGGCACAGAAATTAGGAAATTCTCAAGGACGTACAGTTTCAAGGAGGCGGAACTAGGATTTAGCCCAGGTGGTTTGCTTCCAGTGCCCACACTCAACTATGTTGAAAAACAAATTAGTATTGTAATAAACAGGCAAGCTCCCCCAACACAAAGACCCACTCTGTCTTATCAGGTTCTGCAACAGTTGGCCCATATGTACCAAGTCAGTATTTGCTGAATGAATGAATAAAATAAATATTTAAAAGATAAACACAAAACTCTTCCAGAAGTTACCTCTGAGGAAGAGACCAAAGTTACAGTGTAAAAGGGAAATTCAGTTTTATTCTCTACATGCCTTTATTATGTGAATTTTTACAAAGGGAGGTACTAACTTTGGTAATGTAAAGGAAAAACGTTTCAATACAAACTTTTTTGTTATCCACTAATTTATCAAAACTTTACATTAATCTACAGTATTTACATATCTGTTGTGTACAAAATTTCACAATAGGTAAAATGGACATGAAAGCAATTTTCAAAAGTTAAAGCTGCTAATGAAGTCTTAAGAGTCTTTGTTATTAAGTTGCCATATCCATATTTGTTTTCATTTGTTCCAAATAGTCCCCTCCATTCTTTATTATATGGAAGACAACTGTGGAATCAGAAGATACTATCTTCTTTATTTCCCATATGACCTTGACCAGGGTAATTTATTCCTTATTATGTGGAAGACAGCTGTGGAGTCAGAAGATACTATCTTCTTTATTTCCTGTATGACCTTGACCGAGGTAATTTATGTCCATGTATCCCCAGTTTCTCAATTTATAAAACCTGAATAAAAATATTATACAGACCGCCAGCCTGCGCGGGCATCCTGCGCGTTCTGCAGCCGCGACACCCTGTCCCGCCGCGGGCTGTCCCAGGCCCGCTGTTGCTGTGTCCCGGGCACCGCCGCATGAAAATCCCCCAGTCGCCCCGGGCCCGTGGGGCGGCCGCCCTGTTCAGCCACTAAGGTGGCTGGGAAGAGGCGACGAGGGTTCTTCAGGGAAGCAAGGATGGAAGCAACCACACTGTCAGGAGGCCATTGAATACACCAGGAACTCATGTGGTTAGATTGGGCCAACCAGGGCCTCATAATCTCCCTTTAGAGTCAGCAGAGGAACTGCGCGCAGAGGCGACCTGAAACACGCGGAAACACGCC
>NW_007727513.1:405019-405435 GCF_000696425.1 Galeopterus variegatus
GGGCAGCTGTTGCTATCCAGCCCTTAACAGATACCATGTAGTATGAAAATGGCACAGGGCAAAGTAGTCAATGGGCTGAATTGAGAGCACTATGGATGGTGATAAAAAAAAAGAGCCTTGGCCATTAACCCTCTGTACCAACAGCTGGGCTGTGTACAAAGGTTTAACCCTTTGGATTTCTACTTGGAAGGATCAACGGTGGAGGGTAGGCCACTGACCCCTGTGGGGACAAGCCATGTTGGCAAGAGTTATGGGAATTGGGACATGAGAAAGAAGTAACTCTTGAGCCTGCGCGGGCATCCTGCGCGCTCTGCAGCCGCGACACCCTGTCCCGCCGCGGGCTGTCCCAGGCCCACTGTTGCTGTGTCCCGGGCACCGCCGCATGAAAATCCCCCAGTCGCCCCGGGCCCGTGGGG
>NW_007727514.1:0-14037 GCF_000696425.1 Galeopterus variegatus
AAAAGGGGGAGCATCTACAGGAAAGCAAGGATTATTTGCATAATCATAACTGGCATGCTCAAATAGGTATTTGAAGACCAGAGTGTAGCTGAACTCCAGGCCAAGGTAAATTTCACTTGGTGCAATTCATGTTAAGTACAATTGCCAAGACTATCATTGATGTTCAAGGAAACTATTGAGTCAACTCCCAAATATCCAAAAGATTTAGAGTAGAAAAATTAAGAAGAACCGAAGAAACCTCCATCTACCCTCAATACCTATTGCCAAAATTCCTAGTTTCAAGACCTGACTCTACTGTTTGACGCTGCTTAAGTTACTTAACCTCTGTATGCCTTGGTTTCTTCATTTGTAAAATGGGGTAATAGTAATATCCACTTTGTAACATTATTGTGAGAATGAAATGAGTTAATGAATGTAAAGGGTTATTAATAACATCTGGAATATAATAAGCACTCAATAAATGTTGGATATTATTAATATATTTTCAAATATAGCAACAAAAGAGATCCAGGTTAAGCATCAGAAGACCTGAGTTCTAAAGCCAGCTCTGGAATTAACTCACTGTATGTCCTGAGGCAAATCATTTCACATTTGTTTGGCTTAATTTCCTCATATATAAAATGAGATGGTTGGACTACCAGTTCTCTAAGCCGATTCCAATTTTATCATGTTCTTAATTTTGCATTAAAGGGAAATTAAAATGAACATACATTAAGTGGGAATCAAGTCTTTCGTTCCATAAATATTTACCAAGGCAATGTGCAAAGATAAATAAAAGGCACATTTTGCCACAGGGGAATTCATAATATAGTAGATAGGCTAAGTATTGTATCTCCATAGCTGGGGGCTGGCCACAAAAGAATAAAAGTTGGGAGCATATGCTGTGGGCTGGAGAAGTTGTACTGTCAATTCTGCTTCCAAATTTAACTATAATGTATACTGTACCACTCTCAATGAAATAAGACAAAATCCAATTAGACAATTAGCATACATTTACTCTGGCCAGAGGCATGAATGGGCATGTAGACACAGCTTCCAAATTTAACTATAATGTATACTGTACCACTCTCAATGAAATAAGACAAAGTCCAATTAGACAATTAGCATACATTTACTCTGGCCAGAGGCATGAATGGGCATGTAGACACAATGCATAATTGTAACAGAAATGGCGCCATACTTCAAAGTATGCAGAGTAGGGGTCAAGAAGGATTTATGACATGTTTTTGGATAGTATGAATTAGTCACCCTGCCCAACTTCCAAAACTAGAGCCTTCTTCCTTTGGCTAGAGCATTAACTTGCTATTAAAATGGAATTGACCCTGACAGGGAAAGCAGTCATTTATGCCTTGGTATGAATGAGTTTCATCAGTTCTTTTCCCTAAACAGGGAAGAAAACATGAGGACAGAGTGCCCCATTTGAGAGAAAAGGCGAGGCAAGGAGATAACTGTAAAAGTCCTCTAATCTCTTCATATTCATGCTTTATTTAAATAATATTTAATTAAATTATGTAATTACAATTACAAATAAGCAGATTTAGGAACAAGCACAAGGACCCACAAAAACACACACCTTACAAGGGGAGTAAATGTACATGGGAACAGTGGTGAATGGCCAAGGAACAGGAGCAACTGGCCAGCGTTGGCATCAGATGGAATAATTACTGAATGAGGCATGTAGGCTGGTCAAGAGCTTCAACTGTGCTTCACAATTTTGCTTAGGGTTTGGTCTAACTGTACACCTTTACTAAACTCTACCTCTGCTAATTCAGAAATACAAAATAACACAAAACCCATATAAGTAAATGTCATCACATATTTTAGCCACATGCTGTGGCAAGTACATTTACTGTGTCCTATGTGCTAGGCCCAGTTCAGTGCTTTATGTTTGCTCTTATTTGGTTCTCACCATAATGCTATGATGTAGGTGTTATTATTCCATTTTACAAATGAGTAAACTGGGACACAGACAGGTTAAGAAATTTTCCCAAAGACAGAACAGCTATGAAGAGATGAAACCAGGATTCAAACCCATGTCCACCGATTCCAAAGCCTAAGTTCCTTATTACTACATTTTGCTGAATTTTGTGTTACTGTGAAATATTGCCAATGATACATATGTACAATTCCCTAATTAAAAATTTTTGTTGAGCACTAAATGCCAGGCCCTGTGCTGTACACAAGGAATATGAACATGAATGAGGCCCTATTGCTCATATTCAAGGAAATTTGAATCTAGTAAAGAATAAAGCACAGTAAGACCCACATGGGTTCATATGCTATCTCTACCTCTATCTGGTGTATAAACCTTGGGGAGGTCATTTAATGTCTTTCAACTTCAGTTTTCCTGTGCATAAAATGGGATAGTAAGAGTTCCTATCACATAAGGTGGTTGTACAGAATCATGAGACAAATACATTATGTTAGCGTAGTGCCCAAAAAACAGTGGACTCACCATAAACATTAGCTAACATGATTATTGTCACCGTCACCATGAACACTCATGAGAAGTAATCAAAGAGCATGAGTGTTTTTGACTCCCACTGTCCATTCAAAATTTATGCAGTGGGAAGTATTTCCCCTGGCCCTGGACAAAATCTCAGGCATCATGCCAACATTTCTGATTATTCCTAGGTAATAAAAAAAAAGTGTTCAGGTCACTTTAAGCCATAAAAACTGTCTTAATGCAGAAATCAGAAAGTCCAGTCCCACATAAAAGTAACTTCTAATCTGATTTAAAATTAAATCATCTCCCAGGAAGGTTTTGCTGGAGGCTGGCAGCATTTAGTGGGAAAGAGAGGCCTCATCCTGTCCTCATCCCACACCGTCTCTCCAGCCCTTCTCTCCCCCAGCTTGTTGACCAGGTTTCTGACCCTAACAGAGGAAAAGAAAGTGGGGTGGGGGAAAAGTAAAGTGTGCATAAAGTTCTTATTTTGACTGATCCTCTTTTGGGCCAGCTTCTTGTTTTGGGGATCTGGGAGGTATTTAAAGATGACTCTTTATAACAATTTCATGAGTTCTTCCGGGCCCTTCCCCCGACAAAAAATTGGAAGAATTTATTACTTTTCATCTGAAAATGGTAATGCACCTTATTCCGGCTGGCCACTTCCTTTCTCCGCAGGTCTCCTATCTCCCCTCCAGACAGCAATCTTGGGAAGGATTTCAAATGACTCCAGACCGGCTCAGTCTCCCACATGGCTCACATTTGCTCCAGGGGAAACCTTCCCCCAAACTCTAGAAATGTCTCCTTGCCCCTGTCTTTAGAGCTGCTGGCCAGCCTGTCTCTTTGCCTTTTACAATTTCTTGGCAAGATTCAGGAATCTTCACATTTGCTCCAGGGGAAACCTTCCCCCAAACTCTAGAAATGTCTCCTTGCCCCTGTCCTTAGAGCTGCTGGCCAGCCTGTCTCTTTGCCTTTTACAATTTCTTGGCAAGATTCAGGAATCAGTCGTGTCTTCCTAAGTGCGAAAGACACACATTTCCATTTGTTCCCTTGGGAACCAATCTCCCAACTTCACCTGGAGGTAGAAGCACTCCTCAGCTCTTCCTGGTGGGGGCGAGGCACTGACAGCCCATTTTTCTCAAAAGAAATCCTCATCAAAATTCTTATCTTCACATTCTGGATCCTCCAATATCTACAATGTGGGTGGGGGTTTTTTAAGAGTTATGAAAATTTGCATCTTTGGATGGCACCTCACTTTGGAATTTTATATTTATTGTAACTTGGTGCCTCAATCAAAACTTCCAATTTAATATTGTTACATTATTCTTTATCAACCCTTTTTCTGAAATATGAAGCAACTCTCATATAGTGGCTAAGTGCTATAATGCAAATATAAACAAAGTGCTATGTCATAATAAGCAAATTTTATCCAGGATTGGGAGTAGAAGATGGACATGGAGGGACTGAGGCAATGACATCTCAGTTGACCCTACAAGGATCCACCTGTTCACTTAACAAATACTTACTGAATATCTTTTATGTTCTAAGCAGTATTTTAGGTGCTTGAGATAGATCAGTAAAGAAGGGGGGGGGGTGGTTAGCAAGAAATTGGTAAAGGGCCACAAAAAAGATTACATTATGTAATAATAAATACAGTAATTATCCTGATTTGAGGATCAGGCATTGCAAACAGGTATTGATATTCAATAGGGGGGGTGGTTAGCAAGAAATTGGTAAAGGGCCACAAAAAAGATTACATTATGTAATGATAAATACAGTAATTATCCTGATTTGAGGATCAGGCATTGCAAACAGGTATTGATATTCAATTCTGTTCCCCACAGATACGTACAATTATGTCTCAATTAAAAATTAATTAATTAATTACTTTTTTAAAAAGAAAACAAAGATCCCTGCTTCTCATGGATTTTACATTCTAATAAGAGGATGGGAGAACAGACAAGAAACATAATAAATTATGTAACTTGTTAGAAAGTGAAAAATGGAATGGGAAAAAAAGAAAAGTAGGGGAGGAAAGAGAAGTTTATGAAACAGAAAACAGGAAGGACATTGCAAGGGGGGCAACAGTATGAATAAAGGCCTGGAAGTTTAAGGGGAATGGCATAATCAAAGAACTGAAGGTAGTGTGATGTGGCCAGAGCACAGAGCAATATTAATGGTGTGTATGCAGCCCCTGCGTCAGGCCACATCCCAACTCAACAGTTTGCACTGGGCACCCACCTATCTGTACATTGCCCCCACCTTCTTCCTAGAACTCATGAGTTTGCCTTTTGTTCTTATCCCCATGGATATGTGTTTGATGCCTAGAAAGAAAAAGTACAGGTAAAAGAACTAAAAAAAAAAAACCTGTTTTTTAAAAAAAATTATTTAAAATTCTATAAGACATTGAGCTTAAAAGGCTTTGGTACCTATTCAACAATCAAAAAAAATTATCAAACAGCTGTTACATAGTAGGCATACAGATATGATAGTAAAAGAACTAAAAAAAAAAAACCTGTTTTTTAAAAAAAATTATTTAAAATTCTATAAGACATTGAGCTTAAAAGGCTTTGGTGCCTATTCAACAATCAAAAAAAATTATCAAACAGCTGTTACATAGTAGGCATACAGATATGATAATGTACAAGGTGGATATGGTCCTTGTTCATGTAACAAAGCATAACAGGAAAGGAAGAAGCAAGCCCGTCATCTCTGCATGGAGTCCTGCATGACTCTGGGACACTAAAGTGCAACAGTAGGACCTACTGCTCAGGACCCAGTGGTGAGACCACCTGGTGGGAGACAAGACAGCTGAGCACTAGAAACGTGGAAGAAGCCTCTGTGTCACTTGCTTCACAGGCAGTCTAGAGAGTAGGAAAAGACTGAGAAGTAAAATGACAAACTGGAAAGAACTAGAGGTCCTGCAATAGTGAGGTAGGTCAAAAACCAAAGAAATATAACTTACTACTATGAATGTGGCTTTATTTCCCACCCTTATCCCAGGTCACCCTGACTTGAGGAAACCCAGCCAACAACAGCAACAAGGACTGTGGACTATATTCACCACAACTGTAACTATAAAAGCAAATGTATCTGAAAAGTTCTACGGTGATGAGCCTAATTTTTTTTTCCTTTATATACAAACCAGCTTCTTCAGGATGGAGTTGGCCCTCAGGCTAAAAATTCCCCATTGCAGTTCAAAATAGCGCCAGACCATCATCAGTAAACAGATAAAGAGGTTGCAATAATCAGCTTGGAGAGATGTTGCCCCCAAACTAAAGCTTCAGACCCATATGCTGTGCCTTAGTAAAGACAGCAACTTAGTAAAGAAATCATTTTATCCAACTTTAAAAAGGGGATATGATTTCATTAACAATAAAAAGATATAGGGGGGAAAAAATCTTCTAAAGTTATGGCCTGAATCCCCTTTGAAAAGTGGGACTCTGCTGCCCCCTGCTTTCCACTGTAAAAACTGCTGAGGAAAGAACTGGAAATCGCTAAATCACTGAAAAACAAATCTCTCAGAAACACACACACACACGCACACACATGCATTCATACACCCCCAAAGCAAAAACCACTGATATTACTCTAGCTTGGGGACTCTAAAAACATCCTCCGTTATTTAAATCCTATTATTATCCAAACAGTGGTTGCCCAGATGCAGTAATAAGCACCACGGGGCCCAGCATGGCTTCAGCACACTGAAGGGTACCTGGATCTGTCTCTCAGAATCTGCCCGTTTGTCCTCTTCCTGTAATAATCCTCTGACTTCAGCCATGACTTCTGACAGAGAATCTCCAACCCTCATTACCTGAGTTTCATTCATATATGGATATCCAACAAGGCCTTCAAACTCAAAATGACCGAAACTAAACTGCATTTTTTGTCACAAATCAGCCAATATGAGGATTTCCTTCAGTGAGTTTGACTTCTTTCAATGGTACTACTATTCTCCCGTCACTAAAGTTAAAAACATAATCTTACTGTTGATTTTTCTGCTGGCCTTCTACACCAAATGAATATAGCAGGTTCTGCCTTCTTCTACTAACATCTTTCAAATCTATCATCTCTTCTCCATTGTTACCCAGGGTCAGGCCTTCTTTGAACCCTATATATTTATGTCTGGAATGTTATACTAGCTTTCTAACTCCAATCTCCATCTCATACCAGCTTGTCTTAACTCCAATTAGTCTTAAAATTACTGGCAGATTTATCTTCCTTAAGTACAGCTTTGCTCAGGTCACTCCATTGTGTCTCCCTTGCCTCAGAATATAATCCAAACCCTTTATTCAGGCATTCAAGGCCCTCCATGATCTGCCATCAACTGATTCTACTACTGTATTCAAGTGACTGACGCTGCAGCTCCATAAAGCACATCCTGTTCCCTAGAGATAGTCCATAATTTTCTTCTGTGCCTTGCTGATAGTTCTTCCTTGAATGCTTTTTCTCTACCACCCTCACTATTCCTATTATAAGTCCAAATCATATGCATCTTTCAAGTTCTAGGTCAAATATCACTTCTTCCACAAGGCTTTCCCTAATTCCTTCAATCAGAATAAATCTTTCTCTGAAATCTAATCACATTCTGTTTCTTTCTTTAGTTCAAATGAGCAAATATGTACTGAGTTTCTTCCACGTATAGAAACATGCTAGGTCTAGGCACACTGGAGCAAACAAAAACAAACATGATCCCTATCCTTGTGTATCTAAGAGTCTAACGTTTATCCCTTTCCTATTTGTATTTTCTTTCTGTGTGTCTTACTTTCCTGACTGAAAATTTCATAAACACAGTATGAACTTTTGCATTTATGTATATTTTATTCATTTTTATGCCCCTTTCATACATAGTATCTAACAGAGTACATTACATGTACTTGTTAATAAGTATTTGAATAAATTAATAAAAGTATTAAATGTTACTAGAATTTCAGGGTCATTACTCTCTTCTCAAGCTCATACAACCGATTAACTTTTAAGTTTGAGAGTATAACAAATTCTATGGATTCCCTGATTTTAAAAAATGTTTTAACATACTGTACCCCACAAATATGTACAAGTAAATGTTAAAATATTTTGAATTAAAAAAACCTTTTTATCACTTAAACTGTACTCATAACAGAGTTAATGCACAGGTTTTGGAATCAATCAGAACTAGGCATGAATTCCAGCACTGCTACTCACTAGCTGTGTGATCTGAAGTATCAGAGGTCTGGGGAAGTTACTTAATCACTCTAAGCCTCAGTTTTCTTATCTGAGTTTGGGTGAGCATTAAATTACATAACAGATGCAAGGCAACTAATGCAATCCATGGTAAATCAATGTTTAACAAACTGAGGCTATTGCTATTGTTATTTATTTCTGTTTTCTTTTGAATCATAGCACATCAATACTATTTTCCAGAACTTGTTGCTATTTCAGTGGTATGCTTGCTTTAGCTTCTGTGACATATGCTATTGGAAAACTGACTCAACAATCATTCCCAACCCTCTTCTTTCTTCCCATTTTCCACTATGGGAAGCTAGGGATGGCCATGTGACCCAGTTCTGACCAAGGAGACATAAGCAGAGCCTTCCCAGGAACATATTTGCTTTTCCTATAAGAGACAGAAGACTGGGGACTGTCTTCCCCACTATCCCTTCTTCCTGCCTTAAATGCAGATACATTACTTGGAGCTGCAAAAGCATCTTGAGATGATGAGGAAATGGCCAAAAGAATTGGGATTCTGACTCACACTGAACATCTGAACCAATAAAGTAGTCATTTGACTCCAGACTTCTTGTTATATGAGAAAAGAGCCTATTTGTTTTAGCCAACATAAATCAGTTTTTGTTGCTTGCACACAAACACTATCAAAACTGATTTTCAACCTCCTGAAGTTGTTGAGTATATGTAAGAGAACATTATAAAAAGATAAATTAATAATGGCTTCCTTCTTCAAAGACTCTTCAATGCATAAAGTCAAATATCTTATCAAAATTCCATACAGGAGGGGTCCTACAAGTCTAAGAGGGGTGCTAATTAAACTAAGCATCATCCTGAAACAAACTAATCTTGAGAGAAGAAGCTAGAAGGATCCATTAAGAAAACCTTAGTTGTATTTATTGAGTGTCTGCCGCCATTCTAGGTGCTAAGGATCCAATGTTGAACTAAGAAACCAAAGCCATGTTCTCATGGGACTTACATTCCAGTGAAGGAGACACGTGATAAACAAATAAATTCATTTTAGATAGTGATAAGTGGTAACAGGGTAATGGGGTAGAGAATGACTACATGAAAAGTCCTCTCTGAGGAAACTTCGATTTAACCTGGTTGGCTGATGAAAGAGAACCATTCATGCAACAGTTTGGGAGAAGAGCATTCTGAGCAGAGAAAACAGTAAACACAATGGCCATGAGACAGAAGCAAGTGTGATATATCAGGGGAGCAGAAAAAAGGCCCAGTGTAATTGTGGCATAATGAGTTAGGAAACAGTGGCAGGTGAGGTCAGAAAGAAAGGAGCAGGACCACATTATGGTACTGCTGGCACTGCACCAAATTTAGACTCACAGGAAGTTTTTAGAGATGTCACGCACAGAGAGACCTCAGTATCTGGCAGTAACCACATGCAGTGTGAACAAATATTCATGAGAATATGAAAGATACTCCCTGGTGTATGGGGATGGGTGGGGGGGCATGGTGACTTTACATGGGAACTAAAGACAGTAAGTTAGTGAGCAGGCAGAGGTGAAAACTAAAGATTTTGACCTATTATTATTACTGCACTCCATCAGTACTCACAGACAGCTGACTGACCCTTATGAAACTTAGGGATACATTAGTAACTAGAGGAGAAAGAACACCATTCAATGTTCTTTTCCTCACTCAGAATCATCTGTTTTCTTGTAATGTTTCCTCTCTAGGTTCCTAAGAAGCCCCTTCTTGGGATGAGAACAGTTGAAGAACAGAGCACTCCCTCCTCATTACTTCCTAATAATGGTATCCCCATCATTGACTCCAAATTTCCTCCTGTGGGGTTTTTGGAGCATGGCAAAAGCTAGAAGAGGGGCCGGCCCAGTGGCGCACTGGATAGTGCGCCGCTTGGGAAGCGCGGCAGCACTCCCGTCCGAGGGTTCGGATCCCACGTACAGACCGGCTCCCGCTCACTGGCTGAGCGAGGCGCGGGAGCAACACCGAGGCTTGCGATCCCGTCGCCGGTCCCCGGTCCGGTACGGGGGCAACACTGAGGGTTGCGATCCGTTGCCGGACACGGAAAAAAGATAAAAAGACAAAAAAAAAAAGCTAGAAGAAATAATTTGGGATCTCTGAAGTAGAAGGGAAACCCATGAAGTCTACAGGGCATGTTTCTTACGTGCTGTGTATCTAGAGATAGTCCTTACATAATTTTGGTTTGTTTGGAAACCAATATTATTAGACAAACCTGGGTAAATAGGTCATTCCTGAGTTGTAATTGCCTCTTGTCTTTAAGATTCCTACAGACAAGGATTATTTGTCTGGCACATAGTAAGCACCCAACACACATTAGGCGAATAAATAATGCTTCCAGAAAATAAAGCCTTACAGGCTTATAAAAATTAAAGAGATACCACGAAGCAAAATAAAACAGCTATACACATTAATTTTTTAAAACTCTGTATATTTAGATATATACATCTAAAAGAAAAATAACTGTAACATTCATTCATCCAACAAATTCATTTTTGGGGTATCCACTATGTAGCACGCACTGTGCTAGAAGCTGCAGATAGAAAAAAAAAGAGTAAGACAGAACTTTACGGAAAGCAGAGGCCTGCAGTACAGAGTGTGGAAAGAGCATTTTTGTGTGTGCTCTGATAAAGTAAGCGGGGGGGGTGGGGGGGGTCAGAGAGTTACTGGTAGAGAGGTCAAGAAAAGCAAAAAATGCTTCCTGAAGAGCTGAATGTAAGCTGTTTTGTTTTGTCTTGTTTTGTTTGTTTCATTTTGTTTTAGATAAATTCAAATACCTTTAACCAGAACATTTAGAGTTCAAATTCCACGCCTATCTAGCACCAGTGGTTCTCAACTAAGAGTGATTTCACCTCCTAGGGAAAATTTGGCAATGTCTGGAAACATTTTTGATTGTCACAACTGGCTGTATGCTACTGAAATCTATTAGGTAGAGGCCAGGGATGTTGCTAAACATCCTACAATACACAAGACAGCCTCCTACAACAAAGAATTATCCAGTCTAAAATGCTGATAGTGGGCCGGCCCGGTGGCGCACTGGAGAGTGCGCCACTTGGGAGCGCGGCGGCGCTCCCACCGAGGGTTCGGATCCCATGTGGAGTCCGGTTCCCGCTCACTGGCTGAGCGCGGTGCGGGTGCAACACCGAGGGTTGCGATCCCGCTGAATCCCAAGGCTAGTAAGCTGTGTTACACCATGCTGCCACAAGAAATTACATTTTTATTTGTGTCAGACACATGAATATTAAAAGCCATCACTTGAAAGAGAAAGCATTAATACTGTAAGTTGATTATGAGCTCCCCTAAGCACCATACCAATATATCCAATTCCTTGATAACACCATTTCAGTGCCCCACAGGCAATGCCAACTAAACATGCCCCAAAATTGATTTATTATCTTCCCCACCTAAACCTGATCTTCCTGTTTCTCTTACCTCAAGAAAGAGTATCAACATCTACCTTGATAAAAAGGAAAACAGATCATAAGGAAATATAGTACACAAAAACTTTTACCTGGGTGACTGGATTCTGGGTATTTTTTATTTTATTCTTTATACTTCTCTGTATTTTACAGGTTTGGGGTTTTTTTTAATGTTTACATTATAACAGATGATTTTATCCTTTTTGTTTAAAAAATTAAAAAACAGAAAATGGTAGAGTAAAAGTCTCCACTTTCCCAATGCAACTTCGCTCCTCACATCACTTCTCTGTATTTTACAGGTTTGGGGTTTTTTTTAATGTTTACATTATAACAGATGATTTTATCCTTTTTGTTTAAAAAATAAAAAAACAGAAAATGGTAGAGTAAAAGTCTCCACTTTCCCAATGCAACTTCGCTCCTCACATGTAAACACTATTTGTACATCCTTTCAGACATTTTTTCTATATATTATTTTTATTTTTATGCATTTCTGTACAAATATATAGTTTGTACAAATGTATAGTTTGGAATTTGTATATTTACATTTATACATATAGTTTTTCCTAAGTGAACCTCTTATACGTTATATTGTAACTTGCTTTTTTCCTCTTAACAATGTGTCTCAGAAATGTTTTCAAGTCAAATAATATAGATCACTCTCACTCTTTCTAATGGCTACAGAGTATTCAATTGTGATGTCTGTATCATAATTTAATTATTCCCCTTATTTCTGGGAATTTAGGTTGTTTCCAAATTCTCGTCATTATAAATAATGCTGCAAAAACCACTATTATTGATATACCATTTCAGCAATTCTCAGACAAAAATACACACACACACTCTTATCATTTCTGGTGCTTAGATGTACCTTACAACTGAAGGCATGTTACCATCACTGTCAGCCAGGTAGTATTGTTATGTAAAAAACTTTTTATTTGGGTGGGGGGATACCTTCCCTTCCTGCAAGAGAAAAAAGCATTAGCCTCAATACATTTTATATTAGATAAAATACGTATCTTTTTATTCGTGTGTATTTCAGACATTTGTGATTTCAGGCAAATACATAGCTATTCATGGGTGGAATTGCTGGATTAAAGCATATGTGCATTTTAAATTTTGCTAGGTACTTTCAAATTGCCCTTCATATAAGGTAAAGCAATTCATACAGCCATTGGCCATCTTAGAAAGGGCTTGTTTTCCTCACTAAGAGTGGTTATTATAAATCTTTGAAAATTTATCCACATAATGGTTGATAAACTGGAACTCTCTATTGATTTCTTTTACTCTTTTGTTTCATACATATTACAAATATTTTCTCCCCTTCTGTTACTCTTCTTTCAACTTTGTGTACAGTGTCTTTCACCCTGCAGTTTTTCTTTTTTTAATGTACCAGATTTGTCACACTTTTTCCTTATGGTTTCTGGGGTTTATATCTTGCTTAGAAAGACCTCCACCTCAAAATTATGATTTTCCTACAGTTTAATACTCATGTAGTTTTTTAAAAAATCTGTAACCCACTTGACATTTATTTTTGTGTATTGTGTGGTATCGGCATGTCTTCTCCCAATGTGGCTATTCTACTGTCTCCAAATCATTCATAGGCTACTTTATTTTTTACCCATGATTTTAACATATACTATATATCTACACATTACGAGTCTGTCTTTTTAATCTTGCTTCATTGATCTATTTATCTGTTTGTCTGTAAGATGCTTATATTGTTGTTTTGTTGTATGTTTCTAACAAGAAATGTAAGCCAAATTTTCCTCATTGTTCCTTTTTTTTTTAAATTTATCTTTCTTGATTATTTACTTTGCATAAGAATTTCTGAATTAGCTTAAGTGTAACAATACTGCTACTAATACCCTAATAGCCATTCTCCCCTTTTCCTACAATACCTGCTCTTTTAGTTGGGAACATGGCCGAACAGAATAAACACAATTCCTAGCCTTCCTGTCAGTTAGATGTGTACATGTGTCTGTTTCAAGCAACGAGATTCATATAGAAAAGCAGGCACAATTTCTGGGAACTGTTCTTAAAGTGAAGGTGTATGCCTTTCTTCTTTTTCTCCTTCTCTTCTGGCTGACAGATAGACAGGATGACTGAACACAACAGATTTTGAAGATGGCAGAGCAACAAGATAGAGGGAGCCTCAGTCTCTGACATCTTGAAGGGCACCACAAGCCATGCTAGGCCCACCTGAACTTTTTACATAAGAGAAAGACTCTTCCATCTTCCTTAAGCCACTGTTATTCTTAACTTTCTCTAACAGGAAATACTAATCCTAAATAACGGTGGAAAGGGTACTTAATATATGAGTTCATCTGAGGATAACTGACATGTAGACAATATTTTTTACAGAGAGGAACACAGAATAATTTTCTATTTATTCAGGCATTTTGTATCCTTCATTAAAATGTAGTTTGCCTCAAATGTAGCTTACATTTTTCCCAATGTCTATTCCTAGACAGTATATAGTTCAGATTTTTGTTGAAATGGAATTTTTAAATTACATTTCTAATTGGCCAATGCTAGTCTATACAAAGGTACAGATTTTCACATGTTGAACTATTTAAAAACACTATCTTTTGTTATTTCTAATAGTTTTTCAATTCATTCTTGTAGATGTACTATCTTTACAATGACATTTCCTGAAATAACAACTGTGTTGTCTCTTCCTAATATTTCTATTTCTTAAGGTTAAGTATCCATCCTATAGCCAACAGGCATTGTTGTCTTGATCATGACTTGATTGTGAATGTTTGCTTAAGTTTCCTGGTAGACATCTTAGTCAAGTTAAAAATGTTTCCTTCGGGCTGGCCCAGTGGCGCACTGGATAGTGCGCCGCTTGGGAAGCGCGGCGGCGCTCCCGCCGAGGGTTCGGATCCCACATACAGACCGGTTCCCGCTCACTGGCCGAGCGAGGCGCGGGAGCAGCGCCCAGGAGTCCGATCCCGTCACCCGCTCCCC